>NW_028065914.1:0-388 GCF_054177405.1 Leptonychotes weddellii
CGAGGTGATTTGCACTCAGATCCAGTGTGCAGGCAAACTCACAATCAAGAGTGTTGGGAGAACAGACAATTTCAAAGATCAAAAGGCTTCAAAGTTTACTTCCCACTGACCCTTTCTCAGAAAGCTACTTGAGGATGTGCCCCAGGAAACCAAGGGCATAAACAAACAAACAAACAAAAAACAAACGAATTTTTTTTTTAATTAAAATAAATGAGATGGGACATTCTGGAAACAAGGAATCCAAAACATAAGAGAAGCAGAGGTGTTCCCAAGACAGCCGCTGAGCAGGTGGCTGAGAGACGGGTGAGCTTACTCGCTGGTGAGTCCGGACCGCCCTGCTTTGTGTCTCTCCCAGTGGAATTAGACTAGCACTCCCTTTTGCTCCCAG
>NW_028065915.1:0-388 GCF_054177405.1 Leptonychotes weddellii
TGCTAAGAGAAGCAACATATAATGACCATTGATTTTCTTATAGTCATTTACTCTCATGTCAATAGTTCATACAATTATTGAAATGCTAAACAAATAATAGAAAGAAAGGAGAAATAACACCTTCCAGATGACTTTTGAAACTACTAAATGTGATAAGACTAATTTTGGTGGAGATTAAAGTAAAAAAAATTTTTTTTTTTAAAGATTTTATTTATTTATTTGAGAGAGAGAGAATGAGAGACAGAGAGCACGAGAGGGAAGAGGGCAGAGGGAGAAGCAGACCCCCTGCTGAGCAGGGAGCCCGATGCGGGACTCGATCCCGGGACTCCAGGATCATGACCTGAGCCGAAGGCAGTCGCTTAACCAACTGAGCCACCCAGGCGCCCAA
>NW_028065916.1:0-388 GCF_054177405.1 Leptonychotes weddellii
AGGGCGCCTGGGTGGCTCAGTTGGTTAAGCGACTGCCTTCGGCTCAGGTCATGATCCTGGAGTCCCGGGATCGAGTCCCGCATCGGGCTCCCTGCTCGGCGGGGAGTCTGCTTCTCCCTCTGACCCTCCATCTCATGCTCTCTCTCTCTGTCTCATTCTGTCTCTCAAATAAATAAATAAAATCTTTAAAAAAAAAAAATAAAAAAAATAAAATAAAATCATTGTGGCAGACTGCCTGTAGTGTTCAAGGGCCCAGAGTGACTATGTCTTGTCACTGATTTATTTTTGTGTGACTGTGCAAACTGATGAGATGCTCTCTCTCTTTCTTGTCTTCTTAATATTTAGGTATAGTTTTGAATTTTTTAGGGACTAGATACCCTATGTAGCA
>NW_028065917.1:0-388 GCF_054177405.1 Leptonychotes weddellii
GAACACTTATGCCACATATTTCTTTTTCTAGTGTTTTCCTGTGAAGATATAATTTCTCAATTAGATTTTATTTCCATAAAATAATAATTGTAGTTTGGACTATTTTATTACCTATATTCTCAGTACGGTAGAGATAATTATTATTTGCTGAACAAGGGAGATGATAATTCACCTGAATTTCTTATATTGCTATATAGCTATGTAGATAGTAATACACTCAACTAATAATGTTATGTGGGCTAAAAATACTTTATAGAAGCTAACATAACATGTAACTTGACAGACTCAAGGTAAGGAAGTCCTTGACAAGGCACCAGAATACACTCCTGCCAGTACTTTTCAAATTTTAAGAGGCATACAAATCACTTGGAACTTTTGTTGAAATGCA
>NW_028065918.1:0-388 GCF_054177405.1 Leptonychotes weddellii
GGGGACCCTGGGATCATGACCTGAGCCGAAGGCAGCCGCTTAACCGACTGAGCCACCCAGGTGCCCCCTACTCACCTATCTTTAAACCAAGCCAATCCCCTGCAAAAAAAAACCCTACTGCTGGGTATTCGCACACCCAGTCCTGAAGTTCACGCAAACTCCAATTTCATCCTATTTCACTGACCTTGTTCAGTTTCAGGTCACTGCCTTTCGCCTCCTTCCATTCCCAGCTCCTGTCACCCTTTCCAGTTTCTCCAACCACGCACTCCCTTGCTAGGGGTTCTGTGATTCAGATTTTTGTGTTTCCGCTTCTGCCTTTCACTCTTAGATGTGTGGAATCCAGAAGACAGGCCTGCTCACCACACAGATCTCTCTCATGGGAAGGACA
>NW_028065919.1:0-388 GCF_054177405.1 Leptonychotes weddellii
AGAGACAAGGAACAAAGTACCATACTTTAAAGTTAAGCAATGGGGCGCCTGGGTGGCTCAGATGGTTAAGCGTCTGCCTTCGGCTCAGGTCATGATCCCAGGGTCCTGGGATCGAGTCCCACATCGGGCTCCTGACTCAGCGGGGAGTCTGCTTCTTCCTCTCCCTCTGCCTCTCCCACTGCTCATGCGCTCTCTCTCTATCTCTGTGTCTCAAATGAATAAATAAAATCTTTAAAAAAAATAATAATAAAGTTAAGCAATGGTTAGAACACACAGAATCACAACCATCTTTTCACTCCACTTTCCGGTTATCCTCTAACGGATTTAAATTTTGCTAGTAAAAGTCTAGAATGTTATGTTTTCTGTGAAACGCAAGAAACGAAATGCT
>NW_028065920.1:0-8101 GCF_054177405.1 Leptonychotes weddellii
TTCATTTGTTTTTTAAAAATTTATTATTTAAAAAAATCATTATTGTCCATTTAATTGGATTTTAGGAGAACCCAAGACAAATACATGTTCAGTCCACTATGTTTAACTCAAGTTCCAAGCAGAGTGCTCTCAAATAGTTAAACTTTTTCTTCATAGACCCTAAGTTTAAATAAAATTGTAGGAAAGTTATTATTATGAAATGTAGGAATTAGTCACCAAAAGAATTTGTTGTAGCATAAATATTTTGGCTACCATTGAGGTTAAATCATATTGAAATAGGAGGAAAGAGGATTTCTTAATAATTCCAAATGAAATATATTAAAATAGCATTTCAATATAAGGATTTATGAACATATCCTATTAGTTCTTCTGAAATTCCCCAGTCCTTTCTGGGGAAGTCTTCATCCTTTTAAAACTTCTAAGTGAGAAAAGCAAGCAGGAAGGAATATTTTTCCCAGTAAGCTTTTTCTTAACATTAATTTATGTCTTTTGTGTCCTTTCTTTTTACCTCAGTCTTTGTCAGTCTATATAGTAACATATTTTTAAAAATCTTGGATGTATTTTATATTTAAAGATGAAAAATATGGGGCGCCTGGGTGTCTCAGTCATTAAGCGTCTGCCTTTGGCTCAGGTCATGATCCCAGAGTCCTGGGATCGAGCCCCGCATCAGGCTCCCTGCTCTGCGGGGAGCCTGCTTCTCCCTCTCCCACTCCCCCTGCTTGTGTTCCCTCTCTCGCTGTGTCTCTCTGTCAAATAAATAAATAAAATCTTAAAAAAAAATAAAGATGACAAAATATGCCTTTCTTACTAGTAAGCCAAAGAGTTAGGAAAAATAACACTTTGTTCTTGAGTGTTAAATGGACACGTTCGAGTAATACACAAGGCAATGGGGAGAAATGAGACATATTTAAGAAATGCTGTAGTCCCCCTTCTCTGCAGAGGATACATTCCAAGACCTTCAGAGGATGCCTGAAACCGTGGATAGTGCTGAACCCTATAGGTATTAATTTTTTCCTATACATACATACCTATGATAAAGATTAATTTATAAGTTAGGCAGAATAAGAAATGAACAATAATAACTGATAATAAAATCGAACACTTCTAACAATATACTGTAATCAAAGCTAGGTGAATGTGATCTCTCTCGCATATCTTACTTTACTGTACTCACCCTCCTTCTTGTGAGGATGTGAGATAAAATGCCTATGTGATGAGATGAAGTGAGGCGACTGATGTAGGCATAATGACAAGGGTGATACGTCAGAAGGAGGGTCATCTGCTTCTGAACCTGAGGCTGACTGTGTAACTGAAACCAGGGAAAGCTGAACCACAGATAAGGAGAGGACTACTGTACATTACAAATTTAAAATGCTTTTTTAAAGCACTGAAATATGCAACTGCTATGAGATGAGTAATACCATGTAAAATATAGTTGCTGAGTTCTATTTTTCAAGGGTTTTCAACTGATACTAGAAAATTCTTGTCCAAGAAAAGAAGATCAAAGTCTCCTTTTGAAGAGTAAAAAGATGTTATTGATGGGACAGGGGATTTACAGTACTCTGGATTCATTAGAGAAAGTCCATTTCTTTAAGGTATAAAGATAAAAGCATCCAGAAGAGGCATAATGCTGACATTATCTTTAAAAAATACAAATAAATACCAAACCTGGAGGGATAAAAAATGAACATGCCATTCCAAATCAATAGAAATAGTTTAACCTTTTCTTTACTGTATTAGGGGACTAACCCACATTCAGTGAGTCAGCTGTATTTTGCTGATTATTTTGCCATCTTTAAAGATGACTTCTATTGATTTCTTTGACTTTTTTCCCAACAAACTTCCTTGTTTCCATTGTTTGGTAGTTTTAATATGTACCATCATGCTAATGAAATAACCAAATGGGAGATGAACCACAGTTTTCCCTTCTCTTCATATGCAGTGGTAAGCCTCAAATCTGAAGCTTCTTGTTCTTCCAGTTCTCCTAACACCTCATTAAAGGGTTAGACTATCTATTCTAAATTCGCAGGCTGTGAGTAGAACACCTTCTGTTGAAGACTGACAGGAATATTATTTTCTTTAATTGTGGCCCCTAAAAACACACCAGAATGTTTTTCTGAGGACAACTACTTCAAAACAGGTTTCTTTTGGGTCCATAATTGACATACTTTATATGATCAACTTCAATGCAACTTGCTACATGTCATGTCAATACTACTATTATTGTGTTAGATATATCCATTGAAGACATACATGTGCATCTTAAGTTGAAACACATGTACACGTGTGTGTGCACACACGTGCACACACACACACAGAAATAGTGATCCTGTCCTGGCTGGTGAAACTAAAGCTTAGAAGAATATACATGTGTCCTATGTACTTCAAATGACATTGGATAGGAAAATCCCAGATTCTTTTTCTTTTTTTAAAGATTTATTTATTTATTTGAGAAAGAGAAAGAGGTGGGGGAGGGGCAGAGGGGGAGAGAGAGAGAAAGAATCTCAAGCAGACTCTGTGCTGAGTGTGGAGCCCAACGTGGGGCTTGATCTCACAACCCTGAGATCACAACCTGAGCCCAAATCAAGAGTTGGACACTTAACTGAGCCACCTAGGCACCCCAGAAAATCCCAGATTCCTGGAAAACATTGGAATTCTAGACTTTAGTGAGCTCCCTGATGTGCCTTAAAGCAGTTATTCAATCTTAGTCTTGTGATGGATGGTAATAAATGGTAGCTGCAGTCAGAGCATTTTGTGGTTGACTGATTTAAAACCTTATTCTTAGGGCAGGCAGTTTTTAGCCAATATTACAGTCTAAGCAGAACAAAACATGGCACAAGCAAAGGGGTAAAGAAGATTGGAGTCACTCCCTATAGCGGTGTGGACAGCTTAGAGGAGACCACAAGTAACAGAGAAGTACCTAGAAAGGACCTACAACACAGCAATAGTAGCAAGTTCTTAATACCCCTCAGCCTGGGGTGTTGAGGGATGACAGCATTTGAGCAGAACCCTGTGAGAGCTGAATTTGCGAGAGCTCCAGGCTGAGGAAGAACGTAGTCATTGCCAAACTACGGCCCAGCAGGCAGAGCTGGAGTGATGGGACTAAATATCCAGTGTAACTTCTTTCTCCAAGCCTCGCACTGGCAAAACCCAACCAGGAGCCCAAAGGCAAGGAAGCCCAGGTGGTACAGTCTGCGGAGGCCAATCTTCTGGGTAGAGAGCCAGATGGAGAAGAGAGTAGTTCTGGAGGGAATGGATGAAACATTCCCTGTAAAATGAAAATGTGATCCGATTACTTTGAATCTGAAATTACATTGAAATTAAACTGAAAATGAGACTCTGTAAAACTCAGCTACTGATTACCGATTACACAAAGGCACCCATGATAAAGAGCAGAGTATAAACAAGCAGTTAAGATTGGAACCCCAAAAGAATTGACATATTTAATAACATGCTCAGTCAATATTGTGTTTATCCACTTATCCATTCAGCCATCTATTTGTCTATTCAAGGTAAGTGGTTTACCATAAAATGTGGCTTACATTTGAAGCCTAACTTAATTTTTAATTAAAAAAAAAAGCTTTCCCCCTTTTTAGTGTATAAGAGAGCCAGAATTAGAAGCCTGGAACAATAGGTATGAAAGAAATATATAACACTTTATATGGTAAGTTTTAGTGATAATTACGTTCTAAGTGCATATGCGAACACACGTGGTTAATTTTATGTTCAAGAGCTCGAGAAAGAAAAGGGAGGAGAAACTGGGCCTATTGGAGCAAGAGAGAGAGGACTAGGCCGAGTTAGGTTAGTTAGTAGGGAAAGAGTGCTACCAATGAACTGGAAAGGCAGGTAACAAAGAGCATTACTTATTCATTTGTTCACACTTAGTCCCTAGAAACAATTCTATAGTAACAGCAACGAGATCTTTCCCACAGTAAGCAAATTAATGGACATTTATTTGCACTAGAATATAATCAATATCAGATTCTTTCTTATTTTGTTGGATATGGGACATAGTGAAAGAACTGATAGGGTGAAAGTTAAGTTGTGGGTTTGGAAAATAAACTTATTGGTTGATCCTATATACCTTTCATGTGATTGTGTAAATTTGGGCTTTGATTCTATATACTCCTGCCTATTCCTCTTATCTCATTCCAGAGTGATACACATAGGACAAAGAAAGTGACTGCCTAACCATTACTAGCCTGAAGGGCCAGGGATCCATATCTCAGTTAATTTCTTAGGTTCCCTTGGTCTTGATCTTTGGTCTTTTTGATCAATATAATCTGTCTCTCACATCATCCTTCTTGGGCTTCTTGACCTTTATCTCTAGGAATATCTCTTTCCGTGCCATTATTGATATTGCAAAGCATACATGGATTGCTTTTGTAAGTAATCAAGTTTACTAAATATGTGTATCACCAGGATTTGCTGACTTAGTGCTAACGTCTTATGAGCTTCTTTATCTCATATTTCTCAATATTGCATCTTTTGTCTTCGGCATTGCATATTCCATAAATTATGCAATCGGACTTCGTGTGCTACTTCAGCATGCTAGTTAGGAGCTGAGCTCTGGATTCGTACTGCCTGTGTCTGAGTTTAGGCTCCCATGTTTACTTGTTAGCTATGGGACTTTAGCATTAGTTAACTTTACTCTGTTTCAATATCCTCTTCTTCATAGGTGACAATTATTAGTACCCAAATTGCAAGGTTGTTGTTAAGAATGAAAAGGGATAATCAATGTACCAGCATCTAGCCCAGTGCCTGGCATATAGGTGATCCTAAATAAATATTATATTATAATCAATACTACTTGTGGCTCCTCCCTGTGAGAGGATTATACTGCCCACAGCATTAGAGTTAGATTTGGCTAAATGACTTGCTTTTGCTAATGAAATATGAGGGAAATTGATGAATGCAACTTTCACAAGGAAGTTTTTAGAGCCGTGCAAACATGCACCATAGCTTTGCTCTTTCTGCCGGGAGAATGTAATTTCAAGATGGCAATGCTCTATGTGTTGAGACCATAGAAGAGACACATCATGGAGGAGACTGATAGCTGAATGGCCCAGGATCAGTTTTCTGAGCATGAAATAAACTTTTGAGATCTCAGGGGTTATTTGTAATTGTGTGTAGCTTTAAAAAAGTATATATATTCTTCATGTCATCAGAATTCACTCATTGTCATGCTGTTATTTGCTCACTGTCCTTCTATCTGAGGTCTTTGTTTATGTTTCCTTTTATAGATTAAAATATGTTCTGCGGCCTCATAGTAAAGTTGGTCATTTGGCCAGGAAAAGACTTGAGCACTACCACCCTTAAGACAAATCTGTATTATCCTCTGCTTTGTTCCACCATCGTCGTAGATCTCCATACTTTTCTGAGTAACATGGTAATTTCTGAAAACTTAGTTATAAAATTTTGGTGTTTTCTAAGAATTTTCTGCCAATGACCGATAATTTAAAAGCTGTTTATTACTATTCTTTTGCTTAGAAAAAAATAATGTTTATATATTTCAAACATATACTCACATTACTACAAATATTAAAAGAAAAAAGACAATGGCAATAATGGGAATTCATTTACTTAGGCTTTCTATGTGTTCCTGAATTGCATGAAATTAAAAATTATGAATTTAGAAGTCACTTGAAGAGTTCATGCAGAGATTAAGATTTTTAAACACTTCATAAATTTTAAGAAAAATTCCCCTACTTGTTCCAATTATATTTATTTATTTATTTATTTATTTTTATTTTTTAAAGATTTTATTTATTTATTTGACAGAGAGAGACACAGTGAGAGAGGGAACACAAGCAGGGGGAGTGGGAGAGAGAGAATCAGGCCTCCCGCCGAGCAGGGAGCCCGATATGGGGCTCGATCCCAGGACCCTGGGATCATGACCTGAGCCGAAGGCAGACGCTTAACGACTGAGCCACCCAGGTGCCCCTCCAATTATATTTAATAGTACATGATTATAGCTTTCAATGATCAAAACTATTGTAAAACAAATAATTTTTTGTTAATAATCACTCCCCAAATTAATCTTATTCTAAATTTAAATTTTCTTAAGGTTATTTTATGGATGTATCCTGTCTTCTTAGGCAGCCATAAGGAACTATAGAAAAGAAGGTATTCCTTTATAGGAAATTACAATTATCTTTAGAGAAGGAAGGTGTGACCTAATGTTCTTAATGCTCAGAAATAACAACTGCAAAGTTAACAGCAAAAGATTTAGAATGAGAAACCAGAAAAGGAGGGTTATAATGGCAAACTGACTTTAAATACTAATCCAAGTAATATCAAAATGTATTGGAAAACTTTTACTGTGTGTTACCACATATAGAATTTTGGCTCAGAGGAAGAAAGTAAGTTAGAGGAGGATGATACGTATGCTTTCCTTTTCTCCTTTTCTCTCTCTCTCCCTCTTTTTTTTTTTTTTTTTTTAGTACTTAAACAGAAAAGGCAAATTAGGCAGGGGTTAATTACACGGGGAGGAGGCTACTGATATAGAAGGTATGTATTAGATCAGAGAGGGCTCTTTGTCCTGGATTAATTAAGACCTACTGTGGTCTTGGGCTAGTTACTTAAAACTTCTGGATCTCAGTTTCCACATTTGTAAAATTGAGTTGGATTAGATGTGATCACTAAAATCAGGATAGTGAAGATCTGAAACTTCATGAAATTCTGTAACTAAGCACATTCTTTAAATTTTATTTATTTAATTTATTTTTTAAAAAGTAAGCTCTACACCTAACATGGGGCTCAAATTCATGACCCTGAGATCAAGAGCTGCATTAAGCACATTCTTTTTAAAAATAGTGAATAATGGGGGCACCTGGGTGGCTCAGTCAGTTGAGCGTCTGACTCTTGGCTCAGGTCATGATCTCAAGGGTTGTGAGAGCTTGCTCTGGGCCAGGTTGTATGCTCAGCAGGGAGTCGGCTTGAGGATTTTCTCCCTCCAAAAATTTCCTGGTGAAGTCAATATCAATATTTTTGAAACCTAACTTTGGGGGTATGGCAGATATTACAGGTTGGTTCCTTCACCCATTCAAACTCTTTTTCCCTTGTCTTTCTCTAGTATAGGGGCTGGAAAAATAAATAATAAATAAATATGAGCTAAAATTTGCAACCGAGCTTCCCTTGCAGACAGGGTTAATGATATGACAAAGTTCAGTGAGAACTAAGGAGAAGATTGGACTGCAGGGAAAGGCTCTGTTTTCCTTGATACATATGTTACCCTTTTTATATTCCCACTTTCGTTATCCTCTAGAAAGTAGATTCAATGGCTAGAACTGCAGCAGCCATTTTGTGATAATAAGGAAAAGGCCCTGACAAACCACAAAACCTTGCCGTTCTATCCTTCAGCTACCAAACCAATACCAGCAGCTTCCCATCTCCAGACTTTTTATGGTGTTAACAAATGAATAAATAAAACTTTTAGTTTGCTCAAGCCACTGTTTATTAAGATTTTCCACAGCTCAAAGTAAACCTTAATTCTGGGAGGGACTGAAAATAGATTCCCTTAAAAAGGCATCCTAAAATTTGTGTATGTTTATTCATATGGTGAGCAACATTACGCAGCTGGGTGAACACCCTACGTTCAAAAGGCAACACGAACTTTATCCTTTCACATCATAAGGTAACATTATATTAGAGCTGAAATATAACTTAATGATTACTTCAAGCATACTGAAAAAAAATCCCCCAAATAGCATTAATTTTTCATGTTCTTTCTTTAAATTAAATAGCATAAAACTTATTTATGTTAAGAACAATTTTCTAATAGGGGCGCCTGGGTGGCTCAGTCAGTTGGGCGTCTGCCTTTGGCTCGGGTCATGATCCCGGGGTCCTGGGATCAAGTCCTGCGTTGGGCTCCTTGCTCAGCAGGAAGTCTGCTTCTGCCTCTGCCCTCCCCCCTGCTCATACTCTCTCTCTCTTTCTCTGACAAATAAATAAATAAAATCTTTTTTTTGGTAGTTTTTAATTTTATTATGTTATGTTAGTCACCATACAATAAATCATTAGTTTTTGATGTAGTGATCCACGATCCATTGTTTTCGTATAACACCCAGTGCTCCATGCAGTACGTGCCCTCCTTAATACC
>NW_028065921.1:0-388 GCF_054177405.1 Leptonychotes weddellii
TGAAAGGTAAAAGAGTAACATTCAGAATTTAGGGCACATTTGTAGTTATATCCTCATATACAATGAGAAGTTGTTTAGTTAGTGTTTTTTTTTCCCCTGTGCCTAGAGTGTTGTTGGTGCTTAATACATATAGTATACTTTCATTATTCAATGAGTATTAGGAAAAAAATTGGTACTTTCTTCAACTATAGAAATTCTTTTTTTTTTTTTTTTTAAAGATTTTATTTATTTATTTGAGAGAGAGAATGAGATAGAGAGAGCATGAGAGGGGGTAGAGTCAGAGGGAGAAGCAGACTCCCCGCTGAGCAGGGAGCCCGATGCGGGACTCGATCCCGGGACTCCAGGATCATGACCTGAGCCGAAGGCAGTTGCTTAACCAACTGAGCCA
>NW_028065922.1:0-388 GCF_054177405.1 Leptonychotes weddellii
CATAGCTGGGTCCTTTGCGCATCATTCTGCTCATCCCTCAGCCCAGTCCCTCTGCACAGGCGCCCTTGCTCTGCCCCCTCCTGGTCCCGAGCTCTCCTGTGGTCCTCCTCTAAGTATTTGTAGAGTGCCTGCTCTGGGCCTGGACCTGCTGCTCCCAGGGGCTGGGTGACAATGCCCGGGCCGGTCCCTGCCTTCATGTGGCTTCAGGTCCAACCGTGGGGTCATCATGTCCACAGCTCATTTGGCCTGCTGGCTAGAGCACCCTTCGTCCCATCTCTGCCCAGTGCCCGGCACAGCCTACAAGGAAGAGAGGGCAATGGACTGCAGGGGATTTGTTCAGACAGAGTTTTCTTCCTGCCCACGCTCGTTAGGAAAGCTGACGTACACA
>NW_028065923.1:0-388 GCF_054177405.1 Leptonychotes weddellii
GGGTGCCTGGGTGGCTCTGTCAGTTAAGCGTCCGACCCTTGATTTCTGTTCGGGTCATGATCTCAGGGTCGAGAGATTGAGCCTCGTGTATGGCTCCACGCTCGGAGTAGAGCCTGCTTAAGATTCTCTTCCTATCCCTCTGCCTCTGTCTCTCTTTCTCTCTCTTAAAAAAAAAGGGGGGGGGCGGTCCAGAAAATTTAAAAGGCACTTCACCAAAATGATTGTATGGCATTGAGAACCCCAGGCTGAACTACCACCCAACATGATTTGGGATGAAAAATATTTTCTTCACAGGTCAAAGCCCGATGGAGAATGGAACAGCCCCTGCCCCCACGAGGGGAGCATTCTGAGCACAAAGCATCTGGAAGGGATGCCGGGAAGACAGGAC
>NW_028065924.1:0-388 GCF_054177405.1 Leptonychotes weddellii
AAATCTTTAAAAAAAAATGCCAAGATCCCATATTGCATGCATGCTTAAAAGATGGGTATAAAACAAATTCTTTCAACAGCTGGTAACTAGACATTGTGGTTACTATTTCATAATGTATATAATTACCAAATCACTATGATGTACAACTGAAACTGATACAGTATTATATGTCAATTATTCCTCAATTAAAAAAAAAAAAAAGACAAACTCTCTCCTGGGAAATACTCCCGAGAGAGAAGAAATGAACACTGTACTAACAACAAAAGCATATTTTGCTTGTTTTGAAGGGAACCCCTCATGATGACAGTGGGCTGGCATTTACCCATCTTCCCTCTCCAGGTCTCAGAATAATCAGGAGAAAAAATACACCAGGTCACATCTGCTCTGA
>NW_028065925.1:0-388 GCF_054177405.1 Leptonychotes weddellii
GGAATGGTCTCCTCAAATGAAGGAATTTTTGATGAAAGAACTGTTTAGAAAAAGTTGGAGCCATTTGAGCAAAAATCATCAATTTTTCAGCACAAAACTAACCGAATTTCTCAGGTAACTGGAATATCTTTTTTGTATTATTTTTAGGAGGTAGAGGTATATAATTAAGAATTGAAAACAAATCAAGGATTTTTTTTTTTAAGATTTTATTTATTTATTTGAGAGAGAGAGAATGAGAGACAGAGAGCATGAGAGGGAGGAGGGTCAGAGGGAGAAGCAGACTCCCTGCCGAGCAGGGAGCCCGATGCGGGACTCGATCCCGGGACTCCAGGATCATGACCTGAGCCGAAGGCAGTCGCTTAACCAACTGAGCCACCCAGGCGCCCCA
>NW_028065926.1:0-388 GCF_054177405.1 Leptonychotes weddellii
CTCTTTAGTACTTAAGCAAATAAAGTATTTTGTGCTCAGTCTCCCTTGACAGCACAGACATTCTTGCCAGGGCTCTTACTAGAGGAAGTAGAATCTTTCTACCTCCAAATCTGTGCATATATGGCATCTTTATTTAAATATGCTGTCTGTATTTTTAACAGATAGCATTTTGACTTTTTTTTAAAGATTTTTTTTTTTTTATTTGAGAGAGAGAATGAGATAGAGAGAGAGCATGAGAGGGGGGAGGGTCAGAGGGAGAAGCAGACTCCCTGCCGAGCAGGGAGCCCGATGCGGGACTCGATCCCGGGACTCCAGGATCATGACCTGAGCCGAAGGCAGTCGCTTAACCAACTGAGCCACCCAGGAGCCCGCATTTTGACTTTTTAAA
>NW_028065927.1:0-388 GCF_054177405.1 Leptonychotes weddellii
GGGGAGGCAGGCCGCCTGGCCACTGTGGTCCTTCTCTCCACTGAGCCACTCGGTTTCCCTTCATCCTTCCCCAGATGCGCTTCCCCGTGGACAGCCAGAGTGGGACCTCGTCCCGAAGCACCTGTTCCTGGTGTTGGGCCTACGAGGACAATTCTGTCCAAGGACAAGAGACAGGAGGCCTTGGGTGTTAGCCGCTCAGGCCTGTTAATGTGGGGAACACACTCACTCGGGCCTCCTGCCGGATCCCCAGGGCCGACCCCCGTCGACCGACTGAGCCAGCCTGGCTGTGGCCCCTGCCTCAGGCTGAGGTCCCGGGCCATACCCAATGTCAACCAAGCCATCCAGGCATTGTGGGGTGCGAGCTCGAAGGGACACGGGACTGGGGTAC
>NW_028065928.1:0-388 GCF_054177405.1 Leptonychotes weddellii
AATGATGCACCAATGGTGAATTCTCTCCACATGGCTCGTACTGTGCTATTATTATTCTCCTTCCTCTAGTGCCCTGTCCACTAGTGACAGTAATAATAACACATCTAACAAGTCTATTCTTTTTTCCAGTGCTATCTTTGCACAAATACCTCTAATATTTGCCTAGTAAAGAGTGAACATATTAAGAATAAATTAAGTAAATTATATTTTAAAATATAAAAATATAAATAGAACCCCATTATAACATAACTCATTGTTAAATGAGGATCATATTGCAAACAATGGCCCTGGAGACATCAATATCACAGAGAATAAAATTATTAAAGACAGAAATTTACACGGTAAGTTGCCTATTCCTTCAGAGGCAGTATAAAGTTTTAAGAATAAC
>NW_028065929.1:0-388 GCF_054177405.1 Leptonychotes weddellii
TCTAATACCCTTATCTGTCCAGGCATGTGTAAGATTGAAACAGTTTTTACATAGCCCATGGCAACAATACTTCCTGTAGACTGTACAAATTAATAAAAGAGAACACAGAGGTTGGGATGAGGCTAAGGAACATTGAGGAGTATAGTCCTACATATATTTTAATCAGCTTCAGCATAATCCCATCATGTGTTTTTTTTTTAAAGATTTTATTTATTTATGAGAGAGAGAATGAGAGAGAGAGAGCATATGAGAGGGAGAAGGGTCAGAGGGAGAAGCAGACTCCCTGCCGAGCAGGGAGCCCGATGCGGGACTCGATCCCGGGACTCCAGGATCATGACCTGAGCCGAAGGCAGTCGCTTAACCAACTGAGCCACCCAGGCGCCCGAGA
>NW_028065930.1:0-388 GCF_054177405.1 Leptonychotes weddellii
CAGGGGTTTTATGGTTTCATGTCTCACCTTTAGGTCTTTAATCCATTTGGAGTTTATTTTGGTGTACAGTGTAGGAAAGCGTTCCAGTTCTACTCCTTTGCATGTAGCTGTCTAATTTTCTGAGGACACTTTCAAAAGACTGTCTGCAGCCACTCTGAAAAACAGTATGGAGATTTCTCAAAAAGTTAAAAATAGGGGCACCTGGGTGGCTCAGTTGGTTAAGCAACTGCATTCGGCTCAGGTCATGATTCCGGAGTCCTGGGATCGAGTCCCACATTGGGTTCCCGGCTCAGCGGAGAGCCTGCTTCTCCCTCTGACCCTCTCCCCTCTCCTGCTGTTTCTCTCTCTCTCTCAAATAAATAAATAAATAAAATCTTTAAAAAAAAAA
>NW_028065931.1:0-8101 GCF_054177405.1 Leptonychotes weddellii
GATCATGACCTGAGCCGAAGGCAGACGCTTAACCATCTGAGCCACCCAGGCGCCCTATAGTGCCATTTTTAAAAAGTTTTTTGTTGGGGCGCCTGCGTGGCTCAGTTGTTAAGCATCTGCCTTCAGCTCAGGTCATGATCTCAGGGTCCTGGGATCGAGTCCCGCGTCAGGCTCCCTACTCAGCGGGAAGCCTGCTTCTCCCTCTCCCACTCCCCCTGCTTGTGTTCCCTCTCTCGCTGTGTCTCTCTCTGGCAAATAAATAAAATCTTTTTTAAAAAAAAGTTTTTTGTTTCTTTTTAATTTAGCTAAGTCTTGGTTAATTTGGAATCATTGGTTAATCATTTTACCTCTGATTCAGAAGTGGGGGGGGGGGTTATCCCTAATATTTTTTAGTTATTTTGAAATGCAGAATGTGTATTCATTGCACAATGCTATAATACAGTGTTTTGAGATTACCCAGTACAGAACATGTTTCCAGTTACACAGCCTTAAAGGCAAATGTTTCTATCTAAGATGAAAGATGTAATTCAAGATGTTTCTTCCTTTGTTACTTATCCTCACATAAACGCAAGGGTAGAAGTCTTATCAAACCCGTGACTTTGTCATTCAAACATATCTGTATCCCCACTTTTTTCTCTATTTGTGTTCTTAAAGTCAGAATTGAGATATTACCAAGGAAAGACACAAAGCCATAATATCATGGTACTATGTGTTTGTACTAAAAGGGGAAAAGGTAATTAATTAATTTTGGTGGAGCGTTGATTGTACCTTGTTAAGAAGGCTCCTTTTTCATTTTCTGATATATTTTCACCTAATAAGATTGACCATGGAATATTGTAATAATATAATTTAAGGTTTCACTGTAAACTATTTGGATTAAGAATTATTATGAAGTTGTAAACTTGTCAAATTAATGTAAGACATTTTAAACTAGTTTTTCGTGAAGCTACTTATTATTTTTTAAATAAAATAAAATTTTCAACAAGATACTAGCTAATAGGATCCAACAGTACACTGAAAGGATTACCCCCCACGACCAAGTGGGATTTCTTCGTGGGCTGCAGGGGTGGTTCAACATCTGCCAGTCAATCAGCGTGATACACCGCAATAATAAAAGAAAGGATAAGAACCATACGATCCTCTCAATAGATGCAGAAAAGGCATTTGACAAAATGCAGCACCCTTTCTTGATAAAAACCCTCCACTATGTAGGGATAGAGGGAACATAACCTAATATCATAAAGGCCATATACAGAAGACCCACAGCGAATATCATCCTCAACGGGGAAAAACTGAGAGCTTTTCCCCTAAGGTCAAGAACAAGACCCGGATGCCCACCCTTACCACTGTTGTTCCACATAGAACTTGAAGTCCTAGCCTCAGCCATCAGTCAACAAAAAGAAGTAAAAAGTATCCAAACCTGCAAAGAAGTCAAACTTCGATTCTTCACAGAAGACCTGATACTCTACGTAGAAAACCCGAAAGACTCCACCCCAAAATTGCTAGAACTGATGCCGGAATTCAGCAAAATTGCAGGATGTAAAATCAACACACAGAGGTCTGTTGCAAAGCTACTTCTTTGTAAACAACTTTTTGAAGTATAGTTGACACACAATGTTACATTGGTTTCAGATGCAGAACATAGTGATTCAACAACATTCTGCTATGCTCACCACCAGTGTAGCAACCATCCTTCACCCTCCGATGCTCTTCCAACACCCACTGACTATATTCCCCATGCTGTACCCTTCATTCCCTAGCTGAAAGCCCGTGCCTCCCATGCCCCTTCACCCATTTTGCGCTTCCTCCCACCCCCTCTGCTTTCTGGCAACCACCAGTTTGTTCCCTGTATTTATGAGTCTGTTTGTGCTGTTTTGGTCTGTTCATTTATTTTGTTGGCTTTTTTTTTTTTTTTTTTTTTTTAGATTCCACATATAAGTGAAATCCTATGGTATTTGTCTTTCTCTGCATGACTTATTTCACTTAGCATAATACCCTCTAGGTCCATTCATGTTGTCACAAATGGCAAGATCTCCTTTTTGTGGTTGAGTAATATTCCTTTATATCACATCTTGATCCATTCATCTATCAATGGACTCTTAATATAGAGAACAAATTGATGGTTACCAGATGGGAAGGGGGTAGGGGGATGGGTGAAATAGGTGATGGGGATTAAGGAGGGCACTTGTGATGAGTACCGGGTGATGTATGGAATTGTTGAATCACTATATTGTACACCTGAAACTATTATAACACTGTATGTTAACTATACTGGAATTAATTTTTTTTTATTTAAAAAAATGGACACTTGGGTTGCTTCTATACCTCGGCTAGTGTAAATAATGCTGCAATAAATTACATAGGGGTGCATCACCACATCGAAAACCAATGATATATGGTGACTAACATAACATAATAAAATTTAAAAAAAAATTACATAGGGGTGCATATATCTTTTCAAATCAGTGTTTTTGTTTTCTTTAGGCAAATACCCAGTAATGGAATTACTGGATCATATGGTATTTCTATTTTTTATTTTTTTAAGGTTTATTTATTCATTTGAGAGAGAGAGAAAGAGTGCGAGTGGGGGGAGAAGGAGAGGGAGAGAGAGAGAGAAGCAGACTCCCCGCTGTGTGGAGAGCCCGATGTGGGGCTCCATCTCATGACCCAACATCATGACCTGAGCCGAAATCAAGTCAGATGCTTAACCAACTGAGCCACCCAGGTGCCCCTCCATTTTTACTTTTTGAGGGACCTCTGTACTGTTTTCCACAGTGTCTGCACCAGTTTACATTCTCACCAACAATGCATGAGGGTTCCTTTTTCTCCACGTCCTCACCAACACTTGTTATTTCTTGTCATTTTGATTTTAGCCCTTCTAACTGGTGTAAGCTGATATCTTATTGTGGTTTTTTTTGTTTTGTTTTGTTTTGTTTTATTTGAGAGAGCGAGAATGAGAGAGAGAGTACATGAGAGGGGGGAGGGTCAGAGGGAGAAGCAGGCTCCTCGCTGAGCAGGGAGCCCGATGCGGGACTCGATCCAGGGACTCCAGGATCATGACCTGAGCCGAAGGCAGTCGCTTAACCAACTGAGCCACCCAGGCGCCCCATCTTATTGTGGTTTTGATGTGCATTTCCCTGATGGTGAGTGATGTTGAGCCTCTTTTCATGTGTCTGTTCACCAACTGTATGTTTGTACCATCTTCTTTGGAAAGGACTTATTCAGGTCCTTAAACAACTTAAAATATATCTAGGATGAGGGAAAAGTCTTTGTGCATCTATATTCGATGGCAGGTATTGTCAGAGAGCCACTGTATATTAATAACTATTGAAATAACTTCTCCATGTTTCTAGAAGCAATGACATATATAATTTGTGAAATCATGGTACACGAAGGTCTTTGGACTTGCCCTGAACCCCCCATTTCATCATGTGTACATAGCCCATTCCTCAGGTTTTCCTCATGTGATACCATGTACATAAAATCTAGCTATTTAGTGTCAAGCTAAAATTATTCTGATTTTCATGTAAATGTTTTTTTTTTAATCTAAGTGTTTCAAATTTCTTATTTTGTGTTGTTTTGGAGGTGGGGCCAATGTTAATACTGTTTTATTCAGGAAACCAATTTTTTATGTGCCTTTGGATATCCATAATATAAAATACTGTAAAGAAAAATGCTGTTGGGACATCTGGGTGGCTCAGTCAGTTAAATGTCTGCCTTCTGCTCCAGTCATGATCCCAGAGTCCTGGGATGAGTCCTGCATGGGGCTCCCTGCTCAGCGAGGAACCTGCTTCTCCCTCTTCGCACTCCCCCCACCCCTTTGCTCGTAATCTCTCTCGCTATCTCTCTCTCTCAAATAATAATAATAAAAAAAGAAAGATGCTGTTATTTGCAACGACGTGGATGGAACTAGAGGATGCTATGCTAAGGGAAATAAGCCGATCAGAGAAAGACAATTATCCTATGATCTCACTCATATGTGGTATTTAAGAAACAAAACAGAGGATCATAGGGAAAGAGAGGGAAAAATAAAGCAAGACAAAATCAGAGAGGGAGACAAACCATAAGAGACTCTTAAGCATAGGAAACAGACTGAGGGTTGCTGGAGGGGAGAGAGGTTGGGGGATGGGGATAGGGGATGGACATTAAGGAGGGCACGTGATGTAATGAGCACTGGTTATTATATAAGACTGATGAGTCACTGACCTCTACCTCTGAAACCAATAATGCATTATATGTTAATCGAATTTAAATAAAAATTTTAAAAAAAGAAAGACGCCATTAAAATGCCATCTGAAATTGTTAGGTTCTGATAGTGTTTCGATAAAAGTGAAAGTATTTGCCAAGAAATTAAGTTTATAAACATAAAGAAAGGGGTATTGCAGTATTTTCTGCATTCATATATAGAGAGAGCCATTTGATGTAGGTAGCACAACATAATGCGAAAGGTTAGCTTTCCATGATACAGAAACAGTCTAGTTAAAAATGGAAGAGAAAAAAGAGAGATAAAATTTCATCCTCCGGTTTGGTCTAAGTACATTTGGAATATATTTTTGGATTCTATTGAATGGTAACTTAAATGACATATGTAAAAACTCGTACTTGACTTTTAAATATATGCTTCTAAAAATCTGAGATCAAGGCAAAAAAAAAAAAAAAGAAAGAAAGAAAAAAACCCAGAAAAAATGTGTCCCTTCACCATAATAAATGGATTAAATTGTTTTTTGTCAAATGTTTCTTCAGAAAACCATGATGAAGGCCCAAGCTATTGTCAGGCTTATTAGAAAACTATTGTGCATTTTTACAAATAATAAGAAAGCTATAGAAAGAATTTAGAAATTTTCTCTCTGTGTGTCTCTGTCTCTGTCTCTCAGTCTAAGAAAAACTATTCTCCTCTTACTTAGTGCAATAATCTGAAAATTTAGAAGGTCAAAACATTTGTCACAGAAAATGATCATAGAACTAAAAATAGTTTTTAAGGAAACCAGTGACCATCTTGCTCTTAAATAAAGTCACGTGCCAAAGGCTAAATCATTGGCATATATGAAATAAACTATAAAGTGTGCATTATAATTTCTGAGTATTATTGTTACTAAAATGTTAAACAGGTTATGCACAATATCTAACACTACAGGTCTAAATATATTCTTTAAAACACTTTCAGAGGGGTACCTGGGTGGCTCAGTCAGTTGGGCTTCCCACTCTTGGTTTTGCCTCGGGTCGTGATCTCAGGGTCATCATCTCAGGGTCATGAGATCCAGCCCAGCGTGGGGCTCTGCACTCAGTAGGGAGTCTGCTTAAGAGTTTCTCTCCCTCTCCCTCTGCCCCTCCCCCACCTCTAAAATAAATAAATAAATCTTCAAAAAATACTTTCAGAAGTGGTGATTTTAATTATTGTACATTTCACATTACGTATGAGTTGCTTTATGAGTGATTCAAAACTATATTTTATATATATTTAAATTTTAATGGCTTTTAATCGGATGTGAAGTCTTAATTTGAAAATGAAATCATACTATCAGCAATACACAGTTTTGCTGAATAGCCTAATAAGGAAAAATCGCCAGTTTCATAAATAAAATTAGATTTCTAAAATAAAGTGTTGGTACACCAGTAATCACAGATTTAATTCCTTTTAATACTTTTTTAATCCTGTAAAGATTTTCTTAATGAACATCCTTTTTTTTAAGTTTTAATTTTAAGCAATCTCCACACCCAATGTGGGGCTCAACCCACAGCCCTGAGATCAAGAGATCAAGAGTCACACGCTCCACCGACTGAGCCAGCCAGGCGCCCCTATGAACATCCTTTTTATTAATCGGTCATGACATGGCAAAATGTGTAGTTGCTATTTCTGAAAAGTGTTACAAATTCTACATGTAGAGATGATGAAAAGGTCTTACAGAATTTTGTAATAAGTACACATATTGGGTTAAAGAAATTTTAGAGTCATGATAGAGTGTCATGAAAGTAGTATTTTCATTCCAGACTGCTATAGTTTATACTTTTTCTGTATGTCTCAAGTCAGATATGTACCATTTGTACTTAGAACCCCACAGAATGAATTATCCCAAATCCATTGATTGTAATTTGTGGTTTGGTTTGTAAAAAATAATAGTACTTTCTTGCACATTTCTGGAAGTAAACAGTGTAAGAATTTATGTATCTGCTTCTAGATATATACAGTATATAAATAAAAATTTCATTCAACACACACATTTATTTTTTCACAATTTCTTTTTTTTAAAAAAGATTTTATTTATTTATTTGTCAGAGAGAGAGCGAGCACAAGCAGGGGAAGTGGCAGGCAGAGGGAGAAGTAGGCTCCCCGCTAAGCAGGGAGCCCGATGCAGGGCTCCATCCCAGGACCCCGAGATCATGACCTGAGCTGAAAGCAGATGCTTCACCAACTGAGCCACCCAGGCGTCCCTTTTTCCACAATTTTCATGGATCAGAAATCCAGGCACAAGTTGACTGAGTCCTCAGCTCAGGGTCTCACAGGCTGAAATGAAGGTGTCAGCCAGGCTGCAAATCCATCTGAGATGTAGGGTTCTCTTCCAAACTCGTGACTGTGGCATGATTTAGTTCCTTATGGTCATAGGACTGAGGTTCCCATATCCCTGATGGCAGTCAGCTGGAGGCCACTCTCAGCTCTTAGAGGCATCCCACATTCCTTGTCATGTGGCTCCCTCCATCCTCAAAGTCAGCAGTGGGGAGTCTCCCTTGTGTCAAATTCCTCTCACGCTTTGAATCTCAAAGGGCCCAGTTCCTCTCACTTCTTAAAAATTGTGATTTAAAAAATACGTAATCTAAAATTTACCATCTTAACCATTTTAAGTGTACAGTTCAGTAGTGTTAAATATATTCACATTGTTGTGCAACAGATCTCCAGAACTTTTTCATCTTGCAACACTGAAGCGCTGTATTCATTGAACAACAACTCCCTATCTCCCCCCTCCCCCAGTCCCTGGTCACCACCATTCTACTTTCTGTTTCTATGAATTTTTTTTTAAAGATTTTATTTATTTATGTCAGAGAGAGAGAGAGCACAAGCAGGGGGAGCAGCAGGCAGAGGAGGCAGAAGGGGAAGCAGGCTCCCCACTGGGCAGGGAGCCCGATGTGGGACTCGATCCCAGGACCCTGGGACCATGACCTGAGCCGAACGAAGGCAGACGCTTAACTGACTGAGCCACCCAGGCGTCCCTGTTTCTATGAATTGGACTGCTTTACATACCTCGTACCAGTGGAATTATACCATATTTGTCTTTCTGTGACTGAAGAGCCCAATCTTTTTTTTTTTTTAAGATTTTATTTTTAAGTAATCTCTATACCCAATGTGTGGCTCGAACTCACAACCCCGAGATCAAGAGTTGCACGCTCTACCGACTGAGCCAGCCAGGCGCCCCAGCCCATTCTTTTTTAAAAGCTTGCCTGATTAGGTCAATTTATTTAGGATAATCCCTATATCTTGAAGTTAGCTGATTTGGGATCTTAAATTACAACAGCACAATTCCTTCACAGCAGCACCTAGATTTTTTTTTTAAGATTTTATTTACTTATTTGACAGAGAGAGAGAGAGCGGCAGGCAGAGGCAGAGGGAGAAGCAGGCTCCCCTCTGAGCAGGGACCCCGAAGCGGGGCTCAATCCCAGGACCCTGGGATCATGACCTGAGCCGAAGACAGACACTTAACCGACTGAGCCACCCGGGCGTTCCCCACACCCCCCCAACCAAGATTGGTTTTTGACTAAATAACTGGGAGGAGGCGGCCAGGATTGGGGGCCATGAAAGAATTCTGCCTACCACGAATGGCAGAGTAAGCCTGAGGAAGGAGGGAGTGCTGCCTGGTGCCTGTCAGACAGCCGGAGTTCAATTTTCATATATAGCATGAGCCCTTTCAATTTACCACATATGTACAGTAGGGCAACAGAGCAGTGAGAAAGAGTCAAACAGCCTAATCCCATAATGTTCAAGATAACAAGTTCTTGTCTCAGATTACTTGAAGGATTTGGCAGAGGGAAGCAAAAGCAAGTAAGGAGGGCGCCTGGGTGGCTCAGTTGGTTAAGCGACTGCCTTCGGCTCAGGTCATGATCCTGGAGTCCC
>NW_028065932.1:0-388 GCF_054177405.1 Leptonychotes weddellii
TCCAGTTCCATCCATGTCATTGCAAATGGCAAGATCTCATTCCTTTTGATGGCTGCATATTTATTCTTGACAGAAATGTCCACAACATGTGTTTAGCCATCCTTTAAAAGAGCATTCTCCCATAGTATTTAAAAAGAGTCAATTTTCCACAGCTTTAATTCACACCAAGTTTTCAGTTGTACACTCACCATATAAACAAGTGTCTAGGATAACCAATTTTTCTATTAAAATTTTCTTGAAAATTCTGCAATAAGCAATTTCTGATAGTGCCTGTATTAGGAAAGCTTACCATCTCCTTTTGGGTTGACAGTATCCAACAGCAAGATAAATCTGGGCAAAAGTACTATAATTTAGGACAATTAGTGAAGGAAAATGTGGATAGACAGCA
>NW_028065933.1:0-388 GCF_054177405.1 Leptonychotes weddellii
ATGAGTTTTCATGAATACAAGTTAAAAACCTTAAAAGAGTAATAAGAATCAAGTTCTGCCCTATTCAAACCAGTTCTTCCAGAAGTTTAAAAACAGACTGTTTATAGTAACATTCATATAAAAAACAATTACACATCATCATTTTTTTCTCTGCTACTATACAAAGGCATTAAAATAAAATTGACATGGTAGTTATTGCATGATATGTCACCTGAAAACATATTTTATGTCCTATTATTATTATAAGCTTAGTTTCATAAAGCATGTTAAAATTTTGGAGAGCGCACAAGCAAGGGGAGAGGCAGACAGAGGGAGAGGGAGAAGCAGGCTCCCCACTAAGTAGAGAGCCCGACCTGGGGCCTGATTCCAGGACCTTGGGATCATGATC
>NW_028065934.1:0-388 GCF_054177405.1 Leptonychotes weddellii
CATTGAGTCTTCTCAGCTGGAAATTTTAGAACAATATCTGTTTTTTGCCTTAAATTCTCTAAATTATTTGTTAAGATATTAAACTTTTCCATTTTCATCCATAGCTAGTGTTTTTCACATACTGGAACTCTTACATGATGACACCACCGAGGGCAATCATTTGTCTCATTTCAGTTTCTACTTAGATTTTTTTTTTTTTTTTAAAGATTTTATTTATTTATTTGCGAGAGAATGAGAGACAGAGAGCACGAGAGGGGAGAGGGTCAGAGGGAGAAGCAGACTCCCTGCTGAGCAGGGAGTCCGATGCGGAACTCGATCCCGGGACTCCAGGATCACGACCTGAGCCGAAGGCAGTCGCTTAACCAACTGAGCCACCCAGGTGCCCCAC
>NW_028065935.1:0-388 GCF_054177405.1 Leptonychotes weddellii
ACATTTAGCTTTGCTGGGCCCTTGTAAGTCTTACCTTCCCTGGTGTCCTTGATGAAATCCCTTTTCCCTGACAACCTATCTCAAATGGCTCCTCCTCTGTGAATCCTCCCCTGATCTTCAGGGGTGCAAGACCCAAAGCCCAAGAGCACTCCATGGGCCACACCCTCTCTATTAACACCTGGGCTGCCACCCCTGTCCGATCCACCCCAGTGGCTGTGCCCCCTGGAGGTGAGCCCCATCTCCTCTGGCCCTTCAGGGCATTTCCCAGCATGGCTTGCACGGACTGAACATGCACAACAGGCCCTCTCCTGGGTACTCAGGGCACGCCTATGTCGGGACAGGGAAGCGTCTCCCCTGGGAGCTCAGCCGAAGCCGAAGGGGTTTTGAG
>NW_028065936.1:0-388 GCF_054177405.1 Leptonychotes weddellii
ATGAATCACAATGTCTATTTCCCTCTCCAGATTTGAGGAATTTGCAGCCTTTATTTCTTAAAATAAGCTTTCTTCCTCTTTTTTCTTTCTCTTCCTCTGGGACTCCCATTATACATATATTGTCCACTATATTTTGTTCTTTAAGCCTTATAGGCTTTCTTCACTGTTTTTCTTTTTCTTTTTTCTTTTTTTTTTTTTTTGTGGTTGTTGTTCCTCTGACTGGGTAATTTTATTTTTTTTTATTTTTTATTTTTTAAAGATTTTATTTATTTATTTGAGACAGAGAGAATGAGAGACAGAGAGCATGAGAGGGAGGAGGGTCAGAGGGAGAAGCAGACTCCCTGCCGAGCAGGGAGCCCGATGCGGGACTCGATCCCGGGACTCCAGG
>NW_028065937.1:0-388 GCF_054177405.1 Leptonychotes weddellii
CCTTACCGGTGATGGTGACTTAAACATGAGCGTGGGGACAGGTTGGAGCAATTGTGGGGGGAAGGAGTTTACACCATTTGGTGCCAATGTGGGAAGCCAAGAAGAAGAGGAGTCCAGAGAAGTGTGAGGGGTTTGAATCTGGGTGACCGATGGGGAGGATGAGGACAGAAATTGGCAAAGATGTGGAGGCTGGGAGGGACCCACGTCTGAGTCAGGGTGGGGAGGGGGCAGCTGCGTGTGGTGGGGGGCAGGGTTGCCATTAGAGTGATACTATTTGCTGGATGTGTCAAGGTCAAGGGGAGATGCTCCCTAGAGCCGGGAGAGCAGAGGACCCCAGGGAGGGAGGGACCGTCAAGAACATGTGTGTTTAAGGGGCAGGAGGAAGACC
>NW_028065938.1:0-388 GCF_054177405.1 Leptonychotes weddellii
TATGGAATAAAAACACCCAAGTCAATTTGGTTCTTGCCAGATTATTCAGCATAGACTACTTGCAATTCCACAAGTGTTCTTCCTCACTCTTTGTATATGTTCTTTGTATATGTGTCTTCCCTCCACCTGGCACACTTTTTCCTTGTACTTCAGGTATCAACTTACATATCACCTCCACCAAAAAGCAGGCAGTATTGATAGAAAACTAGGATGTCCCTTTTGTGTGTTCTTATACTGTCTTGTTTTATACCTGTCATGGTATATTCAAGTCTAAAATTGCCTGTTTCATTTTTCAGTTTCTAGTATATGATTGTTCAGGGGTGGGCTCTGTCATCATCTTGTAATTTCATCTTGTAATGAGAAAACTAGAAGCTCTGATATTTATCCA
>NW_028065939.1:0-388 GCF_054177405.1 Leptonychotes weddellii
AGACAATGGACTCTGAAAAACAAACTGAGGGTTCTAGAGGGGAGGGGGGTGGGAGGATGGGTTAGCCTGGTGGTGGGTATTGAGGAGGGCACATTCTGCATGGAGCACTGGGTGTTATGCACAAACAATGAATCATGGAACACTTCATCTAGAACTAATGATGTAATGTATGGGGATTAACATAAGAATAAAAAAAAAAGTATTATCCTTATACACAATGTGTGGTATTACATAAAAATCAAAATGTAGCTTCAAGGAATTTTGATTATGTAACTTGGAAATAAGGAGAATGTAGGAAAATAGAGGAATTGATAATTAATATGTCTCAGGTACCTCCTTTAAAATAACAAAAGCTTGGAAATAGCTGAACTGTCATTAATTCATTGTG
>NW_028065940.1:0-388 GCF_054177405.1 Leptonychotes weddellii
AGCAAAAGACAATGAAAGACTCATGAGAAGGGAGGGTAATCAGAGAAGGAGAAGGGAGTTTTTGAGCCTGACTTTAAAAGAGGGAAGGAAATAGAACAAGTAGGAATGGAGTATACAGTCACTTAAAGAGAAATAAACAAATGGGAAATGAGTATTTCCTAAATAGACTTCCATACTTGGGGAAGAGCATCTATGTAGGGAATAATGAGAAAAAAATGCTAAAGTAGGAAACAGATGGTGATTCCCCAAAGGCCTTGAAGCGGAGAAGTTTGATTTAAAAGTGGAACCTCAATGGAAAGGAAAACCTGATTAAAAGAAGTGTTTAAAATGTTTCAGTGTATGACTGTAAAATGGATATTTGGGTCGAAAGTATATAGAGAGACACTGA
>NW_028065941.1:0-14760 GCF_054177405.1 Leptonychotes weddellii
GGGTATTGAGGAGGGCACATTCTGCATGGAGCACTGGGTGTTATGCACAAACAATGAATCATGGAACACTTCATCTAAAACTAATGATGTAATGTATGGGGATTAACATAAGAATTAAAAAAAAAATCAATTTTTTTCTTTAGTTGAAGCCCATAACTTCTGTATTTAACCTCTGCGGAGATGGGTAACAGCTGGTTTCCACTCTCATTTTATCATAGGCCTTCACATACTTGAGAATACTGAGTAAGTAAGTAGATTTTCAGTTTTTTCTTCTTTGGGTCAAATACTCTGAAATCTTTTTATCTTTCTTCATTTTACCTTGTATTTGCCATCCTCTAAAAACAGATGTCAACAGCTTTTGGAGAGATGGAGAACGTCATCATGAAACGAGAGACTTTGATCAAAATAACAATCCTTTTGGCATCTAAGGCGCTCCACAATATGTAAATCATTTTCACCTGTATTATAGATGCCCGTAACTACCCAGGGACATGAATAAGCTGGACATTTATTCCCACTTATTAAAGTTAAGCTCCTGGGATTCTGGGTGGCTCAGTCGGTTGGGCATCTGCCTTCGGCTCAGGTCATGATCCCGGGGTCCTGGGATGGAGTCCTGCATCGGGCTCCCTGCTCGGCGGGGAGTCTGCTTCTCCCTCTCCCTCTGCAGCTCCTCCTGCTTGTGCGTGCTCTCTCTCTCTCAAATAAATAAATAAAAATCTTAAAAAGAAATAAATCGTTAAGCTCCTTTCTCAGAATCACGTTTGTTAATAGCTGAGCTGAGACGAGAAAACACAGTTCCTTGAATTGCCGGTATAGCTGTGCAGGACAGAAAGGAAACTAAAAAGAATAAAGTCAGCTGATGTATTTGAATAGTGAATTATTTTCTCTTCAATTTTGTCCTTTCAATAAACAAAATCAGGACATTTTTTAAAAAGAAATATAGGTTTTTATAAAGTGTTTGGACAGTATTGAAATATTTTGAAGTATGTAATTTTAAACATAAATAACTCAAATTGTGGGCACAACAGAAACTACTTAGGGAATTATGTTTTCATTGTTGTCATTGACTTTAATTTTTCTAGTTCTAGAGAAAATGGTAGGAAATTTGTTGTGGTCAGAATTAGAAATGACAATACATTGAGCCTCACTGGGTTGGCATAGATATATATATCTGTACTTAAATGCCAGTTATAAATGTGTTCTATTACATGAACAATGTAAGTGTTAGACCGTGAAGAAGCACCGGGATTATTTTTTTAAAGATTTTATTTATTTGTCAGAGAGAGAGAGAGCACAAGCAGAGGAAGAAGCAGGTTCCCCACTGAGCAAGGAGCATGACTTGGGGCTTGATCCCAGGACCCTGGGATCATGACCTGAGCCGAAGGCAGACGCCTAACCAACTGAGCCACCCAGGCATCCCAAGAAGCACTGGATTTTTTTTTTTTTTAAGATTTTTATTTATTCATTCATGAGAGACAGAGAGAGAGAGAGAGAGGCAGAGGGAGAAGCAGGCTCCCAAGGAGCAGGAAGCCCGATGCGGGACTCGATCCCAGGACCCTGAGATCATGACCTGAGCCGAAGGCAGACGCTTAACCATCTGAGCCACCCAGGCACCCGAAGCACTGGATTTTATGGATACCATGTAACCTTCACCAACAAGCCCGTGAATGAAAGTCCCAGCTTTGTCGCGTCCTGTCCTATCGATAGAGCATAGCAAGTTAAGACATAATGGCCTCTGCTCTGTAATGTAGGCGTGGGTTCACAGTTATCCTCAATGCCAGACCTTCCATAGGCACGACAAGGCAAACAGCTAGATAGGATGTGTATTTCTGTGTCCTGACTAGAGCCCAGGGAGCAGAGAAGTGAAGATCCAGAGGAGAGAGTGACGGAGACGGGGCGGGGGGCGGTAAGGAGAATAAGGCTCAGCGGTATTCCTACTCAGCAAAGGAAGCTACACTCTCAGGATCCTATCTGTTGATGGCTGAGCTGAGACTAGGAAACAGAGTGAAGAGACACCTGCCTGTGGCTGTTCCACCACGGTAGCAAGACTCACACTTGTCTCCACCGTGTTCCACAGAGAATGGCCCCCTGAAACCCGAATCCCAATCTCTGCTGGAGTATTGGGAGAGAGTCCAGAGTGCATTTTTAACAAATACTCCAGGCAATTCTGAGGCACACTAAAACATGTGTGCTCATCCATGTCATCTTCTCAATAATTCAAAAGGTAGCAAAGAGTAATGCAAGATTCAGGGAGGTTCTGGGGCGCCTGCGTGGCTCACTCAGTTAAGCGTCTGACTCTTGGTTTCGGCTCGGCTCATGATCTCAGGGTCCGGGGATCGAGCCCTGTGACAGTCTCACTCTCCGTGCAGAGTCTGCTCAAGATTCTCTCTCCTTCTCCTTCCCCCTCTCCCTCCCCGCCTGTCTCCCCCCGCACGCACCCACACACACTCTCTCTCTCTAAAACAAATAAATAAAATCTTAAGAAAAAAAAAAAAGACAGATTCTGTTGAGTGGTGACTGGAGGAGTCAAACTGGAGCCCTTTGGAGTTGAGAAGCAGACTCTATACCGCACATCGTCACAACCTGGTGATAAGTCATGACACTTCTCTGCGGCTCAGTGTCCTTGTGCACAAGGTGAGAGGTTGGACTACGTTAGCTTTAGGAGTCCTTTCATGGGTGACATTTGAGGATGACTTGAGATGAAACAGAGGCTGCATCCAAGGCACGTGGATACAAGGTGCCACTTTGGATCGGAGAAACTTGTACAAACCTTGGGCCAAATGTTTTTCCAGTGGTCTCTGAATCCCTCGGATGGATTTAAAATAAGAAGAATAAGTACATGGAGCATTTATATCAAGATCCAGTTCTAACTGGTACTGCGTCCGCCAGATCTTGATCTTGCAGAGATGATTGCCACCAATAACCCAGCTGCAGCGGAAAGGATGTGGGCACAAACCCTTCAGACTTGGGTGTGTCCCTTTAGACCAGGCTAGGGCCATCAAAGCACTGAGCTCCCCTCCACCCTTTCCGACTGCCCCAAGACTGGCACAGGGCTTACTAAGAGCGAAAGTAACACTTGCCTATCTGGGGGCCAACAGTCTTTTGTAGGTGGGTAAATGAGGTGCCAGACAGCGCTGCCACCAGAGAGGTGAATTTTTCACAGCCTCAAACCAGATACTCCTGCCACCTGATGTGCCAATCATCCAGGCCTGACCCTTGTACTCTACCGGGCCCCACTGTGACAAGGGACAAGTACACTCTTACTGTCGGGATTTGCCTGTAAATTCTTGTCACTTTAATTTGTCATTCCAGAATATATAACGGCACCTACTCAGGCCATAAAGTCTTCTTTCGCCTAGCGTGTTTTAGAGAGAAACCAGCAATGAGAGGATACTGCATTGTTATGGGGCTGTTTGTCAGTGAATTCCATTTATCAGTTTATCAATGCCATTTTGCAAGAAACGGTCTCCGCTTTAGAGATGACACTTCATACATAACAAGGAGAATTTGAGTCTCACTCGACTGCCAGCACATTACATAATAGAACGTGTCACCGGGCCTCAGATGAAGCAGTAAGTTTCTGTGTGTAGGTGACACGAAAGCCAATATGCGATTAGCCAAAAAATGATTCTATGCCTTCAGAATGTGGGATGCAAAATGCGATTGTGTAGGACTAAAGGGGTCAATGGTGGTGGAGTGCAAGAGAAAGATCTGACAGCTCCCCAGCTCTGGACAATCTGTTCTCAGTTAGCTAATAGTAGGGAGGAAACACGGAGGGATGAAGCACTAATACTCCTGAACGCCTGAATCAGTTTCCCTCTTTGGCCTGATTTTATGGGTCTGTTTCCCATCCCTCCCTGACTCCTTTGGGCTGCAGAAGAGGACTAATTAGGCGGTTTGGTCATCAGTTAGCAACTTTAAAGGAGATCAACGGCAGTTAGGGGCTGGTGGGGAGAGAACCCATCTGTGAAGTCCCAGTGAACTGCCAAGCCAGACGACCATCCCTAATTAATCAAGAGTAAATGAAGGCTGTCGATGGTTTTCATTCAAAGACAGCACGGTGCCATTTTGAGAATTCCCCAGCTTGGAATGCAAAATCCCCGAGTTTTCTCTCTAGTCCTGTCTGGTTCTGGACTGAATGACTCACGCCATCTAGTTCGCCTCCCCAGATCTGTCTTCTGAGAAGTGAGGCTAATGGACTGGGAAGGAACAACTGAAAATTATTAGGAAGCCCCTAGCAACATAAAAGTGGTGACGAAGCAATAATGAGCTTGGGCCGGAAGTCCGAGTTTTCGTGGGCCAGTTGTTTTCATTGCTCCTGTTTGTTATTAAACGGGTGCGGGAGTGAGGAGGAAGGCCGGAGGTTGAGCGCTTTGGTGGTCTTGTTAGGTTGCCCGAGCGTGGCTTTTGCAGATATGCAACACTGCCCTCTGTCGGCATCTGGCATATTACTACGCCCCCGAAGCTGAGCAGCCCATCTCCCTCCACCGCGTGTCTGCATGCCTCACAGCGGAGGCCCAGAGAGCTGGTGTGCAAGGGCCTGTGACCAGCCCGCGCAGCGGAGGGCTTTTGCTTCTCAGAGTGTGGTGCGTGTCCATTAGAAAGCTGCTGAGTGGAAATCTTATTCCCTGGGACTTTAAACAGCCACATTTTCGGGTATTTGACATCAATGGGACATTTAGCAAATGGAGTGCCAGATGGAGCTCCTGGCTCTATTTTCTGTAAGACACTAGAGAGTCGAAAACCTCCGGATGTTTGCATTTGATGGGCTTGCTCACTGTAGGGCTGGCCACGGCCCAGTGGCCGTGGGGCATTGTGTGGGCTGTGAGTTGAAGGAAGAGCTGGGACACAAGGGCCAGTAAGTGTCAGCTCTGCCTACAGTGTTACACATGGAAGCATCCTTGGTAATTCGCTTTAACACTCAGACACTCACTTCTCTACCATTATGGGACCTTCTGAGAGCCACAGGCCAGGATGCAGATAATAACTGACTACTGCTTTCACAAGTCTGCGGAGGAAGGGAGGGCAGACCTTGGTGGCACCATTCTACAGATCAGAAAACCGGGCCCAGGATGGGGAGGGACTGGTCCACAGTTCCGCACTTGACAGAAAGCCACATACATACAGGCAAGCAATGAGGTCTCAGGTCTCCTCTGGTGGCTAAGCAGTCCCCCGCCCCTTTTAAGTGACCCCACGTACATATATAAATCATTTTGATATTTAGTGTCACTAATTCCCGTTCACTTGAATCACAGCTTAAGGTTATAGTCCCTCAAAATTGCTTTATTAATCACTGTGTTTATGAAGGCTTGGAGAAAATCTCCATAGAGATAGATACCCTGAAGAGTCTTTGATATGTTCAAAATTGTCCTGTAATTATGCTGAAGTTGGCTGACAGTGATCAAGTCAATGAAATAATGACTGTCTGAGAAAGAACATTTGGATCTTTTCTTCTCATCCAGTTGCCATTGTCTTTGGTGTTCAGGCAAGTAGATGTCACACGGCTTTCTTAAATTGGCCTGCTATAGAATGGCGGCTGTTCTTTGTCCTAGGCAGAGATCATCGGAAATTCTAGAGCTCTGATTTATCCCTGAGGATTTTTTACTCATTGCACAGTAACCAGAAAGTGTTCAGGACTCAAACAGTTAAATGGGCATGGCCCCGTCTTTCAGAAGTTTGCATGCTGCTATTTTTACAGATGTTTTCCTCAGTTCCCATCTTAATTCAGGTCAGGGGAGTTACTGGGAAATGAAACTGTATTTCCTCTGTTTCCCTCCTCCCTGCACGGTTGACTTGAACTGGAAGCCCACAGATATGCTCTACCAGTCGACGCTTGAGTTGTTTATCACCTCAACCAGGAGATGCAATGATTACCTGTTTTTGCCGGTTGTAGATAAGGGTAGCATCCTCAACATATGGGGAGATGGTCTATAGATTGGGAACATCTTACCTCTGCCTTGAATCGCCCAGAGGGGACTCCTTCCTTCAGGAAATGCTGCACCCATCTCAGGCGGCTCCTTCAGAAGCAACTGCAACGTGCGTCACGATGTAAGTTGATTTCTCACACACCAGACAACAGCCCTGCTCAGCTCTTTTCCCAGAACAAAAACCCTTATCCCATATGACTGTCTCAATGACAACGAAACCAATGAAGAGGGCGCCTGGGTGGCTCAGTCAGTTAAGCGTCTGCCTTCGGCTCCGGTCATGATCCCAGGGTCCTGGGATCGAGCCCCGCATCGGGCTCCCTGCCCTGTGGGAAGCCTGCTTCTCCCTCTCCCACTCCCCCTGCTTGTGTTCCCTCTCTCTCTCTCTCAAATAAATAAATAAAATCTTTAAAAATAAAGAACAATGAAGAATGCTGCTACTTTTTCAGGTAAAACTAATAATAATAATAATAATAATAATAATAGCAAAACAAAAACCTTCCACTTACGTTTATCAGCTTCCCTCGGCTCGCCTACATTGAACTGTTGGCGCAGTTTGGGCAAATCTGAACTTCGGAAGAAATTTCGCAACTGTCTATTCCAATCTTCCGGTTAACACAGAAACGCATTTCCTTTCTAAATACATCCACTGACGAAGAGTCTTCCCTTTAAAAGGTTGTGCACTCCTTTCTGAGGAGCTCCAACAGAGGATAATCAAAAGGAAAGTTCTTTCTCTTCCTGGACCTTGTAAGTGTTCCTTTGGGATGTATTCAGAAGTAAAAGGAGAGTGAACTACACGACTCAAGAAGGAGCCATTTCCGTGCAATGACAACACAACAGACCAAAGTTGATCCATGTGATCAATCTGATCAATTGTGAAGAGAGAAGTCTTACAGAAGAAGCCTTGGCAAACTCCCACACTGGCCCTTTTACATGCTCCGTGATCATCTGGACGGAGTTGTGGAATGTGGCATTTCGGGCTAACGCAAGCCCCGAAGAACACAGAGCATACACCCAAATTAAGTGACCTGCTAGTGAATAGGTCCTGAAAGTCTACAAAAACCAACCACAGGACTGTAATGAAAGAAAGTGATGACAGACAAGCTATAACATACAGCCAGCCAATTTCTGAACATGGTATTTTGGCTGACTAGTCTGAGACATGGGAAGAATTATGTTGCTCAATTTACAACTTATTAAAGAGGGAGAGAAGCCGTCGATACAGATGGCTGGTTCTATATCAAAGGAGACGAGGGGAGGTGATATTACAGAGCTTCTATTGAGCAAACTGCCAAGCCGTCCTTAGCTCACTTTTTTCCGTACCTAATCATTAGAAAAGAATGAGTTTTCAAAAGGTGAAAACCCTGCAGCATTCTTAGTAAGCCCTGGTTTGCTCCCTTGTTATCTGCAGAAGCCTCGGCAAGCTGATAGAATCAGCTTCATTCCTTAGGCAAGACAGTAATTACTTTTTCACATGGTGCATGTTCCTTGCAAGCAGTTGCCAACAACATGCAAAATGGAATGCCTTTGGGGTGGGGGGTGGTGAATTGGAAGTTTATGATAGTGTTTTATGCTAGTAGATGAAATCTGCCCCCGTGTCTAACATAAAAACTACTTTTGATTTACCAAAAGAAACAGAGTACCTTATGGACAGTCTATGAACACTTTTAACAGTAAGCCCCAAAATAGGCACCAGAAGTGTCGAGTATATGAAGAAAAGAGCCATCCTGGCCCAAATGGACTTTGAGTTTGTTTTATTACTCCATAAATGAAATTTTGTTCACTGTGGCCTTCAGTCAATGGCATGGAAGAGACAGAAGACTCATGTTATAGGCATGAGTTAGGCATGCATGCCTGATTTGGGATAATCTCACTGAGGCCTAATTTGCCTTTATCTGTAGAAAGGAGAGAATTGGCTTAAACGTTCTCCAAAATTCATTCAGTCTTTATATTCTGTGATTTTGTCTTCTTGGATGAATAATTTCATCACCTAGCAGTGAAAAACAAAAGACATCAGAAAACTCTCACGTGCCGTTGGTCCATTGGAGGGCTTCTCCATAATGTAATTCAGAAAAGGAATAGGATGTTAGTCCCCTCACTTCCGTGTGGGTACGAATTCATCATCCCACTGCTGAGTCATTTGTGATCTCGGGGAGACTCTGAAACTCCTTTTTCTTTTATCCATTTGTAAGTGGTGATAAACTGCCTACCAGACCAGATCTCATTTATAAAAATTAATTAGACAACATCTTACCTTTTTTATTCCATGAAAGTAAATGTTCTAAAAATGTAACTAATATTTATTTTTTAAAACAACACCTATTGTGCTCCCTTTTATAAGTTAAACCTTCAAAAAGAATATTTTGAGTGCACTCAGTTACCGCTTTTATTTACAACCATGATCTTCCTGATTTTTTTTTCCCCTGGAATTTACAAGCTGTTTATCAGAGTAAGTCACCAGCTTGGGCCATATTTCCTTTTCTCTGCAAAAGGATTTCACGTGGTGAGCTGGAATTTCCTTAATTTAAGGCGCTTGGAAAATCTGGAATGGTCTCACTGGGTCATTTCTAGAGTGGGGGTATCCAACCAAGAGCCAAAACTTGACATTACAACCAAAAGGTCTCTTTCACATGGCGGTAATTTATATTTCGTACATGAGAAGTTAATGCCAAGTAGTTGTTCAGCACATGCTGAACCAAATTTCATAGAATATAAACTCCCGAGTGGGGGACACCCAGATCTATTTCAGAACTGGATAAAGGGTCCCACACATCTCCAGAATAGCTATGTAAATAGCGGATAAACATTGGGCTTTAACTTCCATTAACAAAAAGTGCAAAGAGTTCCATGGACATTTGCAAGACTCATTAGCAATTAGTTGGTTTCTTTCCTTCTGTTTGATTTGACTCATCAATCTATGTGGGGACCCATTTATGTCGAATTTTAATATTTCAGGATAATAAATTATGTTTCTCCGGGCGCCTGGGTGGCTCAGTCGTTAAGCGTCTGCCTTCGGCTCAGGTCATGATCTCAGGGTCCTGGGATCGAGCCCCGCATCGGCTCCCTGCTCCGCGGGAAGCCTGCTTCTCCCTCTCCCATTCCCACTGCTTGTATTCCCTCTCTCGCTGTGTCTCTCTGTGTCAAATAAATAAATAAAATCTTTAAAAAAAATAAATAAATAAATTATGTTTCTCATATTATTATCACCAGAACAAGATGAGAAGCAATTGATGATTTTGTTTTTATCTGAAGTTAACTCTACCGTAACTGTTCTTCACCTTCAAAAACCCAGCCACAATTTAGACCAGCAAATAGATTCAGGCCTTCTGTGCGTATCACCTTCTGTGGGGAAATGTGCAGTTCATCTCCCACAGGGACACAAAATTGAGAAATACTTTAAGCTAGCATTATTTTTAGGAGTTAGTCAAAAAAAATCTCATCGCGATCCTGAGTGAACAGAGCTATTTCTGGAGCTGAAATACAATCTGAGAATCCCAGTCTGTTGGGCTCTTCCCAACAGTGCAAGCCCCCTTCAGGAGAGGCCGCACGCCCATGGGGCAGGGGGCCAAGCCAAAAACACCACTGAGATCGCAGGACCCAAAAGGACAGAGGGAAAGAAAGGAATTTCCCGTGTTGGGTCTGGCAAAGGGAAGTGAGTGCCTCTGAGTCTTTGAGTCTGTGAAGGACCCCGACACGCGGGCGAAAGCGGGGATGCTCCACCTCCCCGAGGACGTGTCGGGAGAAGGCGGCCGCGGACCGCAGCGGCCTGGGATGCGTTTCCTGCCAGGCCAGGGCTGTTCCACACCAGGACGAGGTACCAGGACGAGGCCGGCAGGCTCCACTGTTGGCAGGCTTAGATATGAGACAGATCCCTATCTGCGGACATCCAAGCCACCGGCACGGAACTGAGCCACCTCAAGAGACCCCCTTCGAACCGCACAGTCCCCGCACCGCTGTGGTTGGAGGAAAGTAGACAACGTAAAAAAAAAAAAAACGGAGCGAGCTCTCAACTGACTCTGTTTATACCTTTCTTTTTTCTGTCAAAACGAGAACTCTTTTTTTTTTCCTGTGCTAAGAGGATGTGTATCCTGAGGAAATTATTATTTTCTATTTGCACTTGATAAAAATAGTACTAACCACTTCTGGGGTTTTAGCAGAAGCTCTGGCGGGGATGCTGGAAGGCTTTGTCAGAGGCTGCCACAGCTCGACTGTGAGTCCTCCAATAAGAGTTTCATGAAGGGAGGCGTGAGGGGCAAGGCCACTCCGGGCCACTTTGCAAAGCCCCTTAGGATGCCTATTGTGTGGTTCTAGAAAAGAAAAGAAGAAAAAGAAAGGAAGGGAAGGGGAGGCGAGGGGAAGGGAGGGAAGGGAAGGGAAAGGAAGGGAAAGGAAGGAAAAGGAAGGGAAGGGAAGGGAAAGGAAAGGAAAAAGAAAGAAAGAGAAGAGAAGAGGAAAGGAAAGGAAAGGAAAGAAAAGAGAAGAAGAGAAGAGAAGAAAAAAGAAAAGAGGACATTTGAGTTTTCACCTGGCAGGTACTGGAGAGATTGGGTCACTGCTGGTCCACAGAGCTCTGAGGTCTGAGCAAATGCAAAAGAAGCCTTTTCAGGCTACACTTGCTCTCAGTGGGGGTGCTTTGAAGAAAGTTGCACGTGTTTCTTATAAGCTTCCAGATAAGAATTGTGTAGAGTTGTATTGCATCAAAACATGTGGTTTTCACACATACTGCTGCAGATATCACAGGATTCGGGCACTTACAAGAACATATTGGGAGAAAGACCAAGAAAGAAATTTGAACCCCTCCACAGACTTTTCTTCCCGTTAAGATTAATCTTCGCCCAGATGTGATCTGCCCCACTCTCGCTGTTCCCATGCTTTAGACCAGTTGTGCTATTGTTTGTTAAATAAAAATGGAGACCCACCTGTGAAATGCACTACAACCATTCCAATAAGTAAGGACAGGAATCCATTTTGTCTCTTTTAAAATGTAGAGTTAATAGTGACTTCAAGATTGCCTTTTTGAGGGAAGCTGAAGCAAGTGCCCTTAGGGAGTGATTATCTAGTCTCTCCTGGTTGTTGTTTAGGGTACAATATGTAGTTTTCCCCTGGCAGCTGGAAAATTATGTTGTGGCAGGAAGGACATCATTCTGCCTGTCTTGAAAGGCTTTTCTCAAGGGATCTCAAGCTGAAGCTGTGTTGATAAAATATACATAGAGAAGAGATCTTTCTTTCTTTCTTCTTTTAACTTTTTGGTTATACATCTTTGGAAGGAAACTAAAGATAGAAATAAAATGGAGAAGAAAATTAAACACCTAATTTGACTTAGACAGCCTCTGCTTATGTAGTGAATGGACTAAATCATGGCAATTTCTACATAACTGTTTCAACTTCAAATGGAAATTGGCCCATTTGTAGATTGGAGCATCTGTCGGCAAATAAATCAGTTGAACTTCTTCAAAAGTATATATGCACATACATCTGAAACCTGTAGCTGGGAGCGGATTGATGAAACCCCCAGGAAACTAAGTTGTCCTGCCTACATAGGCCTTCCGGACTCTCAGAAGCTGTGTTTCAGAAGCTCTCTCATTCTTCCCTACTAATGAGCTTCACTATTATACTTATTGTGCTTACTGGCAACCACAAACCACTTCAAGGTCCCATCCCTACAGTCACTTACATCGCAGGTGGTTTTGAAGAGTAGTTTTTTTTTTTTTAAAGATTTTATTTCTTTATTTGACAGAGAGAATGAAAGAGAGAGCACATGAGAGGGGGGAGGGTCAGAGGGAGAAGCAGACTCCCTGCCGAGCAGGGAGCCCGATGCGGGACTCGATCCAGGGACTCCAGGATCATGACCTGAGCCAAAGGCAGTCGCTTAACCAACTGAGCCACCCAGGTGCCCAAAGAGTAGTTCTAATTACTCTCCATGAAGGAGGATAGCACCCAGTTAACTATGACTAGAGCCCTCTGTGAACAGACCAGGCTTTAGAAATGATCACAACAAAACAAAGTCCTAGCATTTTTTGGACAAATCGATTCCTCGGGCATAAACTATTCCTTTTCTAATCTCTGAGACCCTGGAATAAGTAAAGAAAAGTGTATAGGCATTGTACTCTGGTACATTTGTGCTTGAACTTCAACCTACCATGTCTGAGCTATATGACTTCAAACAAATTGTCTACTTTCTTTGAGCTTCAGATTCCTCATCTGTAAAATGAGTGTTCTAGTCTCTTCCTTACAAGGTCACTGTGAAGATCAATTGAGATGATATACTTGAGGCATGTGGTGCAAAGTACGCACATATTACTCTTGTTGTTGTCCTTTGGTCCATTGGTAAGGACATGCCCCAACCCTAAACGTACACGAAGACTCTTAGAAGAAAATTGGAAAGAAGATTCACAAGAATACAAAAGGAGGATAGATCCAAACAGTAACACACTACTGCACAAAAAAACAGTTAGTCCATCTTTCCATCTATCTTCTTGACCTGTTGCTCTTAACTCCTGGATCGTCTGCATGGGTTCTCAGCTGCAGAAACTGGTTTAAATCCTGAAACCTGCAACCCTCATTAAAGTGATTCAACGGTTCTCTTCTCTTTCCAGAAGAGTTCAGAGTGGCAGTGACCACAGGCTCTCCTAACCAGTTCCCACACTACTGCCTTTCCCATTCTCTTAAAAAAAAAAAAAAGAAGATCTCTGGCCTGATCCAACTGGAAGGCTATTGTAACTTCCTGGGCCAGGGTCACCTGGGGTCAGGCACATTTATAGCCATTCCCTCCTCTGAAGCTTCCTGGGAATTTTACAAACCTCCCTGATCCATGGTAATGAGCCCTACTTCCCATTTCCAAAGGACTGTGGAATTTGAGTTTTACCCAATATCCTGCAAGGCTGCATTACCCTCCCTGCACTTTTCTTTCCAACTCCATCAATTTATCATACACCATTTGATAATCTAAGAATTTGATAAATCTTCCATTTCTACAAAATATTTCCCTTTGATTAAATCTACTCATTAAAACTAAGTCCTTTTTCAGGAAGGGCTCTACTAAGCATTTACTGATAAGTCTCCAAAGTAGTTAGTATATTTGTTGAACACATACTTCATAGCAGACGTGGTTCTAAGAGCATCACTTGAATTTCTCTTCCTAACGCTCCTATGAAATGAGTACTCTTGATGCAGATAAGGGAAACTGAGATCTGGAAGGTCACAGATGTACCTAAATGTAGGAGGCAGAACAAACTCCACCATCTGATATCAGAGCCTGAACTCCCTCTGCTATCCTCCCCAGCAGTTACTAACCCAAGCTGTTCCTTCTGCACTTAAGTGAGCTCCGCATTGGTATTTCAGAGAAACCAAAGTCAACCATAAATAATACTGACACAAAACTGAAGAAAATCCTGGAACTGTCAGAAAAAAAAGCCTGTCTTTCTGTTTGAGCCAAATCACCGTAATGTCTGTTTCCAAAATCCAATAGGTCTTCCACAAAGTTGAATGGGTCCTAGAGGAATTTAAAACCATTATTAGGAGCAAACCACCAAAGTCATTTCCCTTTGCTGTGGCAGCTGTTTAATTATGGTGCACAGATTTTGTCTCGAGCTACAACGGACAGGTTCCAGTGTTTTTCTACTTGGGAGAAAACTAGCATGGGAATCGTTTGGAAATGTTAAGTTTCTATTTAGTGCAAGAAGCAGTTTCAAAACCAAGTCCTAAATGCTTAGTCTTCACAGACCTCCTCTGGTTCTTACTGGCTGGCCAGCTGTGGTCTGAGTACCCTCCTCTTGGGCCACATGAACTTTCTAGCAAGGTGCCAGTGTAGGGGCCTAGAATCTTGCAACAATAACCAGCACAACCAAAGCAGCAAGGACATTTCTGATGTGCTGAACGTCACCTATACCAGAAGGCATTCCTTGATCCTCATAAATAATGAATGTTTATTTTAAATAAACTGCTCATTTGCAATGTTGAATTTGAGTTTAAAACAGTACTAGCCATCGGTTTGCCTCCAGCTAATTAGAAATCCACTCCCAATGTTGAAAAAGAAAAGCAAAGCTGGTGGCGTCACAAATACGGACTTCAAGCTCTATTACAAAGCTGTAATTATCAAGAGAGTATGGTACTGGCACAAAAACAGACACATCAATCAATGGAACAGAATAGAGAGCCCAGAAACAGACCCTCAATTCTATGGTCAACTAATCTTCGACAAAGCAGGGAAGAATGTCCACTGGAAAAAGACAGTCTCTTCAACAAATGGGTGTTGGGAAAATTGGACAGCCACATGCAGAAGAATGAAACTGGACCATTTCCTTACACCACACACAAAAATAGACTCAAAATGGATGAAAGACCTAAATGTGAGACAGCAGTCTATCAAAATCCTAAAGAAGAACACAGGCAGCAACGTCTTCGACCTCAGCAGCAGCAACTTCTTCCTAGAAACATTGCCAAAGGCAACGGAAGCAAGGGCAAAAATGAACTATTGGGACTTTATCAAGATAAAAAGCTTTTGCACAGCAAAAGAAACAGTCAACAAAACTAGAAGGCAACCAAGGAATGGGAGAAGATATTTGCAAATGACATATCAGATAAAGGGCTAGTATCCAAAATCTATCAAGAACTTATCAAACTCAACACCCAAAGAACAAAGAATCCAATCAAGAAATGGGCAGAAGACATGAACAGACATTTCTGCAAAGAAGACATCCAAATGGCCAACAGACACATGAAAAAGTGCTCAACATCACTCGGCATCAGGGAAATCCAAATCAAAACCTCAATGAGATATCACCTCACACCAGTCAGGATGGCTAAAATTAACAAGTCAGGAAACGACAGATGTTGG
>NW_028065942.1:0-8101 GCF_054177405.1 Leptonychotes weddellii
TCCTATCTCTCCCACTCACTAGCTATACAACTTAGGGCAAGAAATGACCTCAGTTCCTTTTTCTTTCTGTTGAATGGAGAACCAGAGTATCTACCTCATATAGTTATAGCAACGTAGGTATTTGAATGAATTATTACATAAAGCATGCTTAGAATAGTGCCTAGAATATAGTAATGGCTATCCTTATTACTTTCATCATTGTTGTTAACCTTGGCAAAGGAGGTAGAATTGGAAATCTGCTGTGACATTAAGAAAGCTTTTTTACTTTCCTAATAAAATCAAAAGTTGTAGCTGGTGTTACACTACCTCACGTGAATCTAGTATCAGTAGGGAATCTGGAAATGATATTTGCAGCTGGAATAGATGGGATAGACATTATGAAGATATAGAGATTTGGGAAAAGATCAAGAGATTTGGAGAGAAGCCAAATTTGAACCCAAACCAACAGCCACCTACCTCCCATGAGATGTTTACTCCACTGTAACCAAGTTTCACGTTTGCTGAAATCTAAAGCATTCTTCACTGATATACTGGTGGAATTGTTCTGACAGCTAAGTCTTATTACCGCCAACATTATGTAAAATGTTCTCTGCTTATCGAAGTGATCAAAGAGACAGACCAGATTTTATGAAGTGTTTCAAACATAGCCTCTGGAAAACTTAGATCTTTCTGGGTCACAAGACTCTGTCCCACAGTTAACATTATGTATTACTACCCATTTTGCTTATGACATTATGTTAATTGTCCAGATCGTGCATATTGAGAGAGCAACTTTATTTCTAAACCACTGAAGACCTTGGCAGCTTGAGACAGACCTTCTTCCTATGGACTATTTTATGTTAGCTATGACATTTAAATTTCGCTGTGAATATGTATGTGCCTAGTCCTCATGCTAGCCAGCCTTCAGGATGGCCCCCCTCATGTCTGTTTCTCAGGGTGCACATCTTCATATAGTTTTCTCCCACGTGGTACCAGAATTGGACTGTGTGACCAACAGCATGTGTATATCATGTGTGTGACTAGATTATAAATGACTGCAGTTTCCGTCTTGGACTTTCTCTGCTAGCCAGCTCTCTTAGATCCCTCACTCTGGGCAAAGCAAGTTGCCATGTCATGAGAACACTTAGGTTTTCTCAGGAGAGGCCCACATGGCAGTAAACAGAGCTCTCTGTCCAAAAGCCAGCGAAGAACTGAGACTTGACAGTAGCCACATGAATGAACTCGGCAGTTGTTTCTTCAGCCTCTGTTAAGCCCTGAGATTCTCTGCCTTCCAGCCAACTGCTTACCTGAAACCTCCTGAGAGACTCTAGACCCGAACCACTCAGCTAACCCACTCCTACACTCTGACTCTCATAAGCCCCCATGTTAAGATAACAGATGTTGGTTGTTTTAAACAACTTCTTTTTTTTTTTTCTCATAGAATTTTTTTATTATGTTATGTTAATCCCCATACATTACATCATTAGTTTTAGATGTAGTGTTCCATGATTCTTTGTTTGTGCATAACACCCAGTGCTCCATGCAGAATGTGCCCTCCTCAATACCCACCACCAGGCTAACCCATCCCCCCACCCCCCTCCCCTCTAGAACCCTCAGTTTGTTTTTCAGAGTCCATCGTCTCTCATAGTTCATCTCCCCTTCTGATTTCCCCCCCTTCATTTTAAGCAACTTCTTAGGGTTTTGTTTTGGTTTTGTTTGTTTGTTTGTTTTAGCAATACATGGCTAGTGTTTGCTAGAATAAAAGTTTAAAACATCAGTCTTAAATAATATGTCACAAGAATGTGTTCAAGGCCTGTAATACCCCAGGTGTGTTCTGTGAAATCTAAGTAATACTCTGCTCTGAAAAAGAGGTATGGGTGTGTATATAAGTAGACACTCATACATCTATATGTGTGTATTCATATATACGCATGTATATGCATAACAGTAGTCCATGGAACTTAAGCGACAAATACTTCAGTATACTATATGAGAAAAGGGAGTCCATGTAACTTGAGTAAGAGAGATGGCATGACTCTGTGAGTCTCCAGCTATGTTACAAAGAGATGTTAAGAGTTTTTCTTTTCCTAACTTTAATTCCAGAGGAGACCAATATATCCTACCTCATACAGATGTTAGAAAAGAAAATAATGTGATGAATGTAAAATACCCAGGGCATAAGTCGGTGTATTTTCAGCACCCTATAAGTGTGTGTCTCCTTCTTCTTTAAAAAACCAAAAACCAAAATGAAACAAATCTGAATTATAATTTAATAAGACTAAAAAACTACTTTGCTCATATTCTAAAACTATGCATGTCATTGTTTAACCATTGAAAACAATTATTTATTCTATTAAAAAGATAACTTAACAATCATGTATTATGTATACTATATAACCATACTATAAAGGCAATTTACTTTCATTCATATATATTGAATGCTAGGGACCTACTCAAGTAAAACATAGTTGTAGTTTAATCTAACAGTGATGAATTACTGGAGTGAATTCATGCAAACAGGGAAACTGAAATTAAATTCATCACACCAAGGAAAACACTTCCTACCCATGTAAATTAGCAGCTTTTCCGTTAAAATCAATTTGTTTTGGTAAATTATGCAAAAATCCTCAAAGGGCTTAGGTAAGTAATTTATTATACTCTTGGCTGTTTCATAATGTTAGGAAATAAAATGTATTCACACAATATTAGATGGCATAAGCTGAGAGCTTTAGTGACAATTTTTGTTTATTACAATTAATCTAACTTGACTGCACTGTCAGAACACCCACATTGTATGGGACATATAATTTTTGTGCCGGTGCTTAGAAGATGTTGCATTAAGAAAACACTCTCTCTTTTTAGAGTACTGATTATTTCCTGAAACATTTTATGGCAAAGGTCAGTAACTTCGATGAAAAAAATGCCTTGAGTTCTGTACATTCTATAGGTCTGAGAGAGAAAATCTCCTTCCTAATCTGACACCAGAATACAGTTTTTTACAGTGCTGTTGTGAAATTTTTGGTGTAATGTAAAGAGAATGTGTTTGTTTAGCAGAAGATTTTTATGTTGGAGTATCACCTGTAGTCACATGCAACATCCTAGAACTCTCTTTTAGCAGAGAGGTAGAAGTATTTGCTATCTTTAATAATCTATCTTTCACCTTTTATCCAATTATTCAGGTGACCTGAATCATGCTAATTTATATACATTTACTACCCTCTGTCCTACTATATATGAGATCAGCTTTAGAAACATAATTTCTTATCTAAACCACTGAAATAATCAACCTAATGGTTTAATCTCTCTCATTTTATTCCCTCAAATCCCTTTCCCACAGGGTATGCTAAGTGAAATAAGTCAAAGAAAGGCAAATACCATATGATTTCACTTACATGTGGAATCTAAAAAAAACAAAACAAACAGACTCATAAATACCGAGAACAAACTGGTGGTTGCCAGAGGGGAGGGAATGGGAGGATAGACAACATAGATGGAGCAAATTAAGAGTACAAACTTCCAGTTTTAAAATTAATAAGTCATGAGGATGAAAAGTACAGCATAGTGAATATAGTCAATAATATTGTAATAATTTTGTGTGGTGTTGGATGGTAACCATATTTATCATAGTGAGCATTTCATAATGTATATAATAGTCGAATTGTTATGTTGTACACCTGAAACTAATGTAACATTGTATGACAATTATACTTCAATTAATTTTTTTAAATGAGAAGAAAAAAATTAAAATAATAGCAGGAAGTGGTCTAGCACTCCACTGCAGGAGGTCATTTAGTGGTTTACTCTGACCACAGTATGAATACTCACCTTATACAGTATCCCATAAGACCTATTATATGGTTACATTAAGCTACTTGCCAAGTCTTAATCCTTCCTCTAGATTACTGTCACAAGAAATTCCTTGCCTATTCTAAAACATATCATTATTATTTTTTTTTTCAAAATACATCTTTAGTACAACCTCGTCCACTCAAATATGCTCTTCTGTTCACATGGTACCTCTCTTTTTAGGTCAATAAAATTTAGAAAATTTTACCCTTTCTGTCTTAATATTGTTAAAGCACCTAAAATTATAACCATTTGTTTGTTTTTCTGTTCTCTCTCCCTACTATGCAACCTCCATGAAGCTCAGCATCATACATATTTGGCTCACTAGTAATTCTTTGTGTGCTTATGTGTGTATGCACACACATGCATTTCAAATAATATAAACTCTTTTACACTAGCTGCTTATTTCCTCACATGGGCTTCTGATGTGCTTTGCTTTGTCACCACAAACCTTCAAACCTCCACAAGGTTTATCACATCTGATTATTTGCTCTCTTGCTCACATAATTTAAGAACTGAAAATCTACTTATTAGTTTATCTCTCAGTGAGATTATATATCATATAATCACGATTATATAATGGAAAGGTGGTGAACATCTTGAAAGTTACCACTGGAACCATGTTAGCTTATGTACAGATTAGGATCATTTAAATCCTGTTATCTTGTGCTTTTGATAATAAATGAGGTGTAATATATTTCTGTGTACATCTGAGGAATCAAGTGGGTTTAAAAACAAATGGCTACTTTGAATGACCCAATGGTTTCAAATTACCTTGGAATCCATTCTCCATATGATCCTTATGAAGATGTAGGGATTGAATTAGGCCAAGAGTCCTTTACCTCTGCCCTACTCAACATCAGGGATCTGACCCTAAGTTATAGGTTCAACCCATGGCTCCAAACATCAGATCCGTGTTCTTCAAACTGCATGAGGAAACCACAGTCTATATGTGAATTTGACTTTATTTCATATATATGCTATTTTATTTTTTTTAAAGATTTTATTTATTTATTTGACAGAGAGAGACACAGCGAGAGAGGGAACACAAGCAGGTGGAGTGGGAGAGGGAGAAGCAGGCTTCCCACCGAGCAGGGAGCCCGAAGTGGGGCTCGATCCCAGGACCCTGGGATCATGACCTGAGCTGAAGGCAGACACTTAACGGAAGAGCCACCCAGGCACCCCATATGCTATTTTAAAAGTCAGTGAAATTTCCACAAGTAAAACTGAATCATGCTATAATAAGGGATTATTTTATTTCAAGGAATGTGTTTGTACATTGTTGTGTAATACAAATATCTGTTTCTTGATAATTGGAATAACTGAAAGATACATCTAATTGTTTTATATAGTATATGACAATATGTATAACAGATATAATATTATATATATGCCATACTTATTATATATAAGTAAGCCATATATTTAACAAGATTGAAATGTTGAAATGACAATGCTTCACATTCAAGGAACCTGGATTCAAAGTCAAGCACTCAGTGATTTTATTGTTGACTTTGGTGGGGTTTTTGTTGTTGTTGATTTGTTTGTATGTGTTTTTTGGTTGAATTTACTAGGTAGTTAATAATTTTCTTCTTTGCCATGCATTTGTTACTATGGTTATTTTAAGAATGTTTAGGCCCTAAACATTCTTTCTTTCAGAATCAGTACTTCAGACATATTAAATGTAATAACTATTATCTTCAGCAAAGGAATTTGTTTCCAAAAAAGGTTTTGTGAAATTGATTATTCCATATAAAATTTCATTTTAAACATTTAAAGAAACATTAGTTTCGATTTTGAGGTGTCTTTTAAAACAACATCATTTTCAGGCTTCATATCTGTAAAGTTCATTGAGACTAAGTAATGTGTCTAAAGTGTGTAATGAAAAAATAAAAGCCCTAGTTATTATCCAAAAGACTACGATATTAAGAGTTAAGTAGTTGTTAAGTGGCATGGGAAGTTTTCTAAAACCCTAACTTATGGTTTTATTCCACAGTTCTGGCTTTCTCAGCTTCTCTCATTAATCTTGCAGTAAATGATGCTAATATAGGAGTTGCAGGGTGCATCAGAGTCTGCTTATTCTCTGTTTGTGGTCCCCAGTGGGTGTGAGGTTGTAGCAATTAAGGCGGTGTGTATGCTGTTTTGAGGCACCACAAAGATAGATTAATTAGGTTGCAAATGGGCCCAATGACATTGCCAACAGAGCCTTTGATGGGCTTGGTCCAAGGTGATTGAGTCTGAGGATATTGATGGATAGAGGATCTCAAAAGAAGGGAATTGGCTATGGGAAGTAAACAGGAAGCATCTGGTGCCCGGTACAAAGAACAAGCCATGGTTATCACTGCCAGAGACTAAAAATGAATGCATTCTCTGAAAACATTATTTACCGAAACTAATATAAGATGAAAGGGAAAATATTAGTACTAAACAACTTGAATTTCTACTTATAATCTTCACAAAGAAAACTCTAGTCCCACATTAGATTTATATGCTATCCATGCCAAATATTTATAGAACCAATAGCACTATTCTTACCCAAACATTTTTCTAATATAGAGAAAGGTGGTAAAATTTATTACTCATATTTTGATAACTCACTGCTGAATTTCACCAAACATTTAAGGGAGAAAAAGAATGAAGGACTTTCCAGTCAACAGGTATAGAAAAAGCATTTGAAAAAATTCAATAATCGTGGCAAAACTTTCCACACTCAAGGAATAGAATGTAATGGACTAGAAGAGAGAGAAACTTCATTTAAGTGTATAAAGGGAAACTATGAGTGTGACCAACATCATAGTTAACAGTGACTTTTGATCACTTTTCTTTTACTAGCAGGAGAAAGTGCCATCCAATAGGGCAATCAATAACCATATGTGGCTATTGAGTATTTAAAATGTGGCCAGCTCTAGGCACCTGGGTGGCTCAGTCGGTTAAGCGTCTGTCTTGGGCTGGGGTCATGATCTCGGGGACCTGGGATTAAGCTCCGTGTCGGGCTCCCTACTGAGTGTGGAGTCTGCTTCTCCCCCCACCCCAGCCTCTCCCCACTCCCTGCTCATGTGCTTGCTCTCTCTCTCAAATAAATAAATAAAATCTTTAGAAAAAAATAAAAAAATAAAATGTGGCCAGCTTGGGGCTCCTGGGTGACTCAGTTGGTTAAGTGTCCAACTCTTGATTTCATCTCAGGTCATGATCTCAGGGTAGTGAGATCGAGCCCCACGTCAGGTTCCAGACCAGGCATGAAGCCTGCTTAAGATTCTCTCTCTTGCCCTCTGCCCACCCCCCCACCCCCACTTGTGCATGCTCTCTAAAACAAATTTAAAAAATGAAAAAAAAAAAAATAGGGCCAGCTCAAACCGAGTTGTGCTATTAGTGTAAAATAATACAGTGGATCTCAATATCTTAGAAAAAGTAATGTAAAATATTTCATTAATGATCTTATCTCTAAGGTAGAAAAATCATATTTTGATATATTTTATTGATGAAATTCACTGTTAAATTTCATCTTTTTTTACTTATTTAGTGAGGCTACTATAGCAATTAAAATTACATATATGATCCACATTATTGTCTCACATATTTTTATTGGACAGCACTGTTCTAAGTTTTACTTGTCCATCTAATTTGATGAAGCTCTGAAATGAGATGTGAACCAAAGGGATTCTCAATATTGAAACTTAAAAATGTAATCTTATGTGATTTCCCCTTTTTCTTATATTGTAACTGGCTCGCTTTGGAACCTACATTTATAATCAGTTACACGAGTCTATGGACCACCCTTTAACTAAAGTGTAAAATTTTCTTTAAAATTATTTTAAGGCCAAAACTTTCTCTCTAGCACTACCTTTTATGTAATAACCTTTAGCATTTTTTGGCCTCACAGAAGAGATCTCTTTTTTCCTCAAACTTCTTTTCTACCTGCCTGCTTTGTTCCAACTATTTGGTTTATCTGAAATATCTTTTCCCCTTTTATTTATTTATTTTAGTACTACTTCAAATACCAGCTTGACCCATCTTTGAGAACTGAACACTCACCCTTCTGATCCTACCTGTCCTATCGCCAATTTTGAGTCTGTCTTTCTAAAACAAGGTTCATTTTCTCTTTATTTCAATATTACAGTGGAGTGTCCTATATCTGACCCTGTGCTAATGAACTCCATGGTTACTAGGACCATGAGATTTCCTGCTTGCCTCATCCTTAACACCTAACCTGGTTTGCACATGGTAGCTGTTCGGGGCTTGTTTTCAAAATTCATTTTCATTTTTTTTTTTTTTTTTT
>NW_028065943.1:0-388 GCF_054177405.1 Leptonychotes weddellii
AGATATGGAAGCAGTCTAAGTGTCTATCAGTGGATGAATGGATAAACAAAATTTGGTAAATATCAACATATATATATATAATATTTAATCATAAAAAAGGAAGGAAATCTTGTTATTTGCAACAACATGTATGGACCTTGAGGACATTACACTAAGAGAAATAAGTCAAACAAAGAAATACAAATGCCGTATGATCTCACTTACATGTGGAGTCTTAAAAACAAAACCAAACAACAACAACAAAACACTGAACTTACAGGTACAGAGAACAAATCACTGGTTGCCAGAGGGAAGAGGTGGGGTTTGGTTGAAATTGATGAAGGGGGTCAAAAGGTACAAACTACTAGCAATAAAATAATTAAGCCATGGGAATGTAATGTACAGTATG
>NW_028065944.1:0-388 GCF_054177405.1 Leptonychotes weddellii
AAAAAAAAGAATAATATCTTCTTAAGTAGAATAATACATGAATAGAAAATTACATAAAAGAATAAACAAATGTATGCCTGAAAATGACATATTAAAGAGAGAATAAGGGCAATCTTTCCCCTGTAAATAATTTAAGTACTTATTTTTGTTGTCTCTTCCGTAAATTATCTCGATAATTGTATCAGGAAAGGATAATTGTAGCATCTCATGCCTGCTTTTTAAATATTACGTAAGTTAATTCCTTCCCCTAAAGACAATATAATACCTACACTTTATCTAATTCTATCCCTGGGAAAGAATAGTCATTTGTTGATTCTTTGCCTTATGAAATCAGTATTAAAATCTGGGAGGGAAAAGAAATGACTCACCTCTTACAGCAGGTGGGGCT
>NW_028065945.1:0-388 GCF_054177405.1 Leptonychotes weddellii
CCTGGGTGGCTCAGTTGTTAAGTGTCTGCCTTCGGCTCAGGTCATGATCCCAGGGTCCTGGGATCGAGCCCCGCATTGGGCTCCTTGCTCCGCAGGAAGCCTGCTTCTCCCTCTCTCACTCCCCTGCTTGTGTTCCCTCTCTCGCTGTGTCTCTCTCTGTCCTATAAATAAATAAATAAATAAACAAACAAACAAATAAATAAATAAATAAATAAAATCTAAAAAAAAAAAAGAATAAACGCTCAGAAAAATAATTATATCGGTTATTTTGCTGTTCTTACTCAGGGATTTTTCTCCCCTGGAAGGAGCTTCGAAAGAAACACAAGAACAAAGAGGGTACATGCATTATTTGTAAATATAATTAGGAAATATCTCCAGTGACAAAAAC
>NW_028065946.1:0-388 GCF_054177405.1 Leptonychotes weddellii
GGTGATGGCTATTGAGGAGGGCACATTCTGCATGGAGCACTGGGTGTTATGCACAAACAATGAATCATGGAACACTACATCTAAAACTAATGATGGGGATTAACATAAGAATAAAAAAATAAATTAAAAAAAGAAAAGAATATGAGAGTTACCAGCGTTCATGGGGGTGAAAGCCAACACGCAGTATCTTAAGCAATGATTTAGAATTCAAATTTGTCAATATAACACAGAAGTCTATGATTTTAAAGACCACCTAGCCAATCTTCATTTTGTAGCTCAGGTTTGCTGGTTATGGCTTTATAATTACCCTGATAATTATATCTGGTAGCAAATCTGATACTCTGTATTGAAGATTCATAGGACAAATATGTTTCAAGATAAAATTGTA
>NW_028065947.1:0-388 GCF_054177405.1 Leptonychotes weddellii
AGCCCAGTGCTGGGCATCATGGGGGCCCCCGGTGCCCTTGTCTACCTCCTCACTCAGGTCCCAGAGCCACCTGCCTCCAGTCCTAAGGGGGCTGACAGACAAGAGCTCATCCAGGTAGGACAAATGACCAATACCTGGCCATTGGGATGCCAAGGAGCAAGCCCCCATCAGGTGCCTTTTGATGCCATACCCCCCCCCCACCTCATCTCCCCTTGCCCACCCCTCACTGTGGCTCATCCATGGGTGTCACTTGTATGATCTGCAGCAACTGACTTCAGCCCCCCTCCCCCAACCCCGGGGCTGTTTCTCCTCCTGGAAAATGGAAGAGATTTGCCTGACAGACCCGTGAGGGGAAGGGAGCCTCCCTCCTCTGCTCAGATCCAAGGAG
>NW_028065948.1:0-388 GCF_054177405.1 Leptonychotes weddellii
AGGGTCCTGGGATCAAGCCCCGCATTGGGCACCCTGCTTGGCGGGAAGCCTGCTTCTCCCTCTCCCACTCCCCCTGCTTGTGTTCCCTCTCTCGCTGTGTCTCTCTCTGTTAAATAGATAAATAAAATCTTAAAAAATAAAATAAAATAAAAACTCAGTGTAAAAAGCAAAACTAAAAACGAATTTTTAAAAAACAAACTTTCAAAAGCTAGAAACTTAGAAAATCTAAAAAATATGAAAAGAAAGACAAACCTCTGAATCCGAGAGTAAATAGCACTCATGGGCCTGCTTTCACATAGGGGCTAATCAGATTAATATATCACCTAGTCCATGTCACTGAATCAGACTGTCTGTCATTCAGTGATATAAGACAAAGAAAAGTCTTAAG
>NW_028065949.1:0-388 GCF_054177405.1 Leptonychotes weddellii
CCGGTCTTTCTGTGACCCCAAGGGTCCTGAGACCACACTGTTCCAGAGGGTTCCACCCCCCGCTTAGCCACCGGAGTGACGTCCCTCAGCGGAGCAGACTTTTAAAAGTTCCAATTTTGTGCTCCGTGGTTCTATCACTTGCCAGAAGCGGCCGACGGAGGCCCCTCCCCCGCCGTCTATCCTCCCGAGTATCGCCTCGGATTCACTTCTCCGCACGTCCTACCTTCCAGAAAGTGGTCGCTTTTCTGTTCAGAGAGTTGTTGCTATTCCTTTCTTCGATCTCCTGTTGAGTCTGTAGGTGTTCAGAATGGTTTGATCCCTATCCAGCTGAATTCCTGAGAGGAGACGAAATCCAGGTCTCCTACTCCTCCGCCATCTTGCTCCGCCC
>NW_028065950.1:0-388 GCF_054177405.1 Leptonychotes weddellii
CAGGGGTTTTATGGTTTCATGTCTCACCTTTAGGTCTTTAATCCATTTGGAGTTTATTTTGGTGTACAGTGTAGGAAAGCGTTCCAGTTCTACTCCTTTGCATGTAGCTGTCTAATTTTCTGAGGACACTTTCAAAAGACTGTCTGCAGCCACTCTGAAAAACAGTATGGAGATTTCTCAAAAAGTTAAAAATAGGGGCGCCTGGGTGGCTCAGTTGGTTAAGCAACTGCATTCGGCTCAGGTCATGATTCCGGAGTCCTGGGATCGAGTCCCACATTGGGTTCCCGGCTCAGCGGAGAGCCTGCTTCTCCCTCTGACCCTCTCCCCTCTCCTGCTGTTTCTCTCTCTCTCTCAAATAAATAAATAAATAAAATCTTTAAAAAAAAAA
>NW_028065951.1:0-388 GCF_054177405.1 Leptonychotes weddellii
CCCTTTCCCCAAGGGTGCCTGGGTGGCTCAGTCGGTTAAGCAGCTGCCTTCGGCTCAGGTCATGATCCCAGGATCCTGGGATCAAGTCCTGCTCAGCATGGAGTCTGCTTCTCCCTCTGCCCCTCACCCCACTCGTGCTCACTCACTCTCACTTTCTCTCTCTCTCGCAAATAAATTAATAAAAATCTTAAAAAAAAAACTTTTCCCCCAAAACCCACAAGTGAAGCCTAGAGATAGCACAGAAAGAGTGGTTTCAGAGGCAAAGGCACTAATGAAGCTTCTGCCAGCCAACAATCACCTTCACCCACCGCCACCCCGCACCCCCCCACACCCCGCCCCCCCAGATGCAGGGAGGTGGGGGAGGGTTGTTGAGCACTGACACCTCACC
>NW_028065952.1:0-388 GCF_054177405.1 Leptonychotes weddellii
AGATGTAGTTCAGATATGGGGGCAGAGCAAGATGGCGGAGGAGTAGGAGACCTGGATTTCGTCTCCTCTCAGGAATTCAGCTGGATAGGGATCAACCATTCTGAACACCTACAAACTCAACAGGAGATCGAAAAAAAGAAGAGCAACAACTGTCTCATCAGAAAAGCGACCACTTTCTGGAAGGTAGGACGTGCGGAGAAGTGAATCCGAGGCGATATTCGGGAGGATAGACGGCGGGGGAGGGGCCTCCGTCGGCCGCTTCTGGCAGGTGATGGAGCCACGGAGCATAAAATCGGAACTTATAGAAGTCTGCTCCGCTGAGGGACGTCACTCTGGTGGCTAAGCGGGGAGTGGAACCCTCCGGGACAGTGTGGTCTCAGGACCCTCG
>NW_028065953.1:0-8099 GCF_054177405.1 Leptonychotes weddellii
CTAAAATTTCTCTATCAGCCCTTTTTTGAACACAGGTGTGCATTAGAATAACTGTAGGAGGACCAGGGTTGTCCAAGGTAAAACTTGGAGAGTGGGGGAAGGTTGAAGTGTGTGGGCCTAGTGTGGAAAAGGTAGCAGTGTTATTAGAAAGTGGATATGGATTAGTTGTACATGTATATTACAAACTCTAGGGCAACCAGTAAAAAAAGTAAAACAAGAAGTATAACTGATATGCTAAGAAAAGAGAGAAAATAGAATCATGTAAAATGCTCAATTAAAACCACAAAAGGCAGAAAAAGAGTGGAAGACAAAAACGGGAACAAAGAACAAGAGCCACAAATAGAAAATAGTAATAAATATGGTAGACATTAACCCCATTATAGCAATCATCACTTTGAATGTCAGTGGTCTAAATGCAACAATCAAAATGTAGCAGTAGCTGGCTTTCAAGAAGTCAGCAGAGTCTATCTAGTAAGGAAACCAAGGAGGAGAAACTCAGAAGAGGCAAGGCCAGCATGAAGTGAATTGCCAACTATACAATTCTATGGAATTTCCATGAACAAGGTTTTGAAAGATTTAGATGCATGATTAGCTGTTGTTTTCTATGATATCTAACCTTTATAATGAGATCACCAGTCCTATATCATACACCACTGTCATTTATTAAGAAAAATAGTTTTTATTAAATGTTTCATCATTTAATATATTTCCAACTATGCTTTTATTTTATAATGAAAGAATACTGAGAATATAATCTGGTCTATCATGATAACATCAAATGTCATATTCCTTTCCTAATTGGTCTTTGGTTTCTGCCTTATAAATTTATTTCCATCAATCTGATTTATCTTTGAAGAGTTTTAAGTTTTAACAAATATATGGCTGCCAATAAAAAACTAAAATTTTGTTTCTATGTTGATAAATATTCTTTGTTTTTGAGCTCTCTCTACGTAATATATTTGGGCAGGAAAAAAAGGAGTTTGCTTCACAGAAGCGTTCCCTCTGTTTCACTTAAACTAAATTGGCTTAGAAACACTGTTTCATCAAGAATGCAATATTAATAAATGAACATGTGTGAGCAGTAAAGACACAGGGTCTTATTCTGAGACTCAGTTATATTGGATAGGACAATTATCTTATTCATATGGCCCTACTAAGGAGTTAATTACTACAAATGTACTTTATCCCTAAAGGAGAGTCAATGACTATACCTAGAGATATCACATTATCAGAAAAGTACACATAGGCCACATCATTATGCTAACATTTTCCTTTACAATCTACCCATGTTCTGGCATGTGCATTAAAAATGTCACTCAGGGAGCGCCTGGGTGGCACAGTCCGTTAAGCCTCCGACACTTGGTTTCGTTCAGGTTATGATCTCAGGGTCATGAGATTGAGTGCCGGGTCAAGCTCCGTGCTCAGCATGAAGCCTGCTTAAGATTCTCTTCTCCCTCTGTCCCACCCCCGTGTGCGTGCTTACGTGCTCTCTCTCTCAAATAAATAAATAAATCTTTAAAAAAAAAAAAAAAAAGTCACTCAGGCAACCAGTAGGGGGAGGATGTGATGAAGCCTTGGAGCTGAATATAAATAGTAGCTGATGCTAAGTATGGTTTAGAATCCAACATTTCAGACAATTGTATATTGGGGGGCATATATAAGAAAAGTGGCTCACTCATATCCAGAAAAGAAGCCTATCAACTTATCCAGTGGAACTTACCTCAGGCTTATCCCAGGTCTGTAGACTCAGTGCCACCTAGTGGTTAATGACAAGTACACGGCCCCGCGCAAATCCTATTCTGGCCACATTCCCAGTTCCATCAGAAAGAACTACTTCATAACATAGTGTAGACCATAAAGACCATTTATATTCATTCTTACTCTGAAGGATACTGTTTTGATACATATACTACATTGCTTCAATCTCTCCTGAATCTACAGCCACTAAGCCCAAGCCCTATTGCTTATAATATCAGAATCAGCCTCTGGTATACCTGTTTCCATCATGCTAGCTGGCATGTTTCATCACAAATTGAGTCCTGTCTAGTACCAAGGTAACCCTAAAATAGACTCCTAGATCCCTATTTACAGCACAGACTCTGAACTTTGCTTAGAAAAACAAACTCTGCAATTCATTTACATTCTAATTCCAGCTCTAAAACTGACTCATTATATGGCTTTGAACAAATTATTTAACCTTTCTGAGCGTTATTTCCCCAAATCTTTAAAACAGAGTCAATAACCATCTCTTAATGCCATTTTAGGTATATTTATATAAGTAAAATTATCTATGTAGAGCCCTAGACATACAGTATACAGTATATGTTCAATAAATAGTGGCTATTATTATCTTAAAGTCTTTGAAAAAGGAAAAGATGCATTAGCAGACATTTTATCTCATTAAATATTTTGTAATTTAATACATAAGGAAATCAAATTTTTTGACTCTTCATTCCACAGTGCCTAAAAAGGTGCCCACATTTTAGAAGTTCAAGGCATTATAGTGAGTGGATGGAAATAACGTCTGGTTTTTTTTTTTTTAGATTTTATTTATTTACTTATTTGAGAGAGAGAGAAATAGCACGGGAGGGGGGAGTGTCAGAGGGAGAAGCAGACTCCCTGCTAAGCAGGGAACCCGATGTGGGACTCGATCCCGGGACTCCAGGATCATGACCTGAGCTGAAGGCAGTCGCTTAACCAACTGAGCCACCCAGGCACCCAGAAATAATGTCTGTTTTAAGACCAGATCATTCCCTTTTGCTCTCCCTTCCTTGCAGTAGCCCTTATGGCAGTAGTATTCACCTTTTTGTGTTCATGGCGTTCTTTCAAAAACTGGGATTTTTAGCAGAACATACGAAGAGATTAAATTCCACTCACAGTAATTACATTGTTTACTCAGTCACTTGTAATCACCTTGTTGCTGTTTAGAACTGCTTTGACTGCACTGTCTCATAAATTCAGAAGGCAAATTAATCACACATTCTCGTTAAGTGAGATCTTCTCCTGACCCTCTCATCATGGTATTCCATTTGACATACATCTTCTTAAAAGTATATATTCCTCGTGGTGGCCAAAAATAAATCTTATACTGTGATAGTACTTTGATCAAAACCTGGCAGCAACTGGTTACTACTCAGAGCTACCGCCTTCACTTAATTTTCTCTCTTCCTTCAAGTGAATTGTGCCTGGAGTTTCTTCTCACCAACATGAAATATACAAAGATAAGTTCATCCAATCAGAAAATGTTCTTCTGTCCTGGGTAATGAACTTGGCATGTACTGGGGAAGCTAACAAGATTTATACAAACTATTGATATCTATGTACTCTTGTTTTTTTATATGAAAATCGGTGATATTTTCAAAATGAGTAGAGAACTATGCTTAAACAAGTAGCACTTGGAACCTTCTCATTACCTCTTATTACCAACAGTTGAGCCTTTGGAAGATAAAACGTTTACTATCCAAAATATAATAATAAGCTGAATTGTGGCCTAAGACTCCAGAAGGATCATCTCTTGCATAGAGATGGATCGTATTTCTCAATCTCAGAAAACTATGTGTTTGCTGGAAGGCTAGGTACTCAAAGTTTTCAACTGGAGACAGGAAGACGAGCGGGAAAAAATTCCAGGATAAGAATACAGAACAGAGAATAGTGTAGGAGTTAAAGGTGAGTAACAAACAGAGGAGACAGAAAATACTCTGAGCACCCAGATACTAATGAACAACACAGCAGAAAGAAGAAAAGCACATTTTAGTTTATAAGGGAGTTATTAAAATAATAAATGAGATGCATCTATGGGACTGTGAGGAAAGGGTCAAGACTGGAAGGCCATGTCCTACTTGTACTGAATGATACAAGGGTGAAATCTCAACACACATGGTTCAGCATCGAAGGGGAGAGAAACAGCAGTTACATGACTGTGGGAATTGACCACAAATACCTACATGGTGCACCACATAAAGCCAGCATAGGTGGGAAACATAGCAGTAAGATTCCAATACCCTCAAATGCTTCTAAATGTCATACCAGTTTTACTCAGAACAGTCCATCTAATGTAATACATCCCAGACCCGCCTTACATCCTTACAGGGTAGAAGAAGCAACTAAAGTGGTGTTCCAGATTTTCTTTGGGTTGATGAAGAGGAATTATAAGCCTAGCTGGGAGAAAAGTGAAAAAGTCTGTTTGTGACTTTGCTACCTGAATCAGGAACCCTAAAGATAACCCCAGATTAAATGAAAATACTATTTGGGGCGCCTGGGTGGCTCAGTCGTTAAGCGTCTGCCTTCGGCTCGGGTCATGATCCCAGGGTCCTGGGATCGAGCCCCGCATCGGGCTCCCCGCTCGGCGGGAAGCCTGCTTCTCCCTCTCTCACTCCCCCTGCTTGTGTTCCCTCTCTAGCTGTCTCTCTCTCTGTCAAATAAATAAAATAAAATCTTAAAAAAAAAAAAAAAGAAAAAAAAAGAAAATGCTATTTAAATACTTGGGAGATTTTATGAGCTTAATCTATGTTTTTTTTTTTTTTTTTTGAATACTACTTTGTTGAATCAGTGGATAACAATAATGTGTTTTCTCTCAACTGTGTATCTCCATTTTTGTTTGGTCCTTCTGCTTTGAATGACCTTCTCCTGCATTTTGGTTTGTTTACTTGTTCCTCAAGATCCATCTCAGGCTTCCCTTTCCACAGATGTCCTTTGTTACCTCCTTTCTTCCCCACCCCGTCTTCTACATTGATTTATGTCCCTCTCTGTGTTCCCAGTGTACACACAGGTCAACCAAGCCCCTTATACACAGGAATGAAGCTCTGAGCTATGTATGCCCCTCCTTGCAGAACTCTAGCACTTCATGGGCAGGGGTCATACTTGCTTTTTCTCCATTTTTTTGTCCAAAAAAAAAAGTACCAGAACATAACATAGGTGCCCCAAAATACTGTTAAAAGTCAAAAAAAGAGATTTGGATTGTAATTGAGATTCTTCCACTCAGTATTAAAGCTTGCCATAATCATCCATAGAACTAAGAAAAAAAAAAGGAATGAGATAAATAATGTATATTTACAGTGAGGCTGTTATGATTTTTCTGATAAACTTTGTATGGAAATAAATTAATTTTTCTTCTTTCCCAATATCATTTGCCCATTTGAACTACCTGGGAGATATTTATCACTATAGGTTTTCTTATAAAGCATAATTATAGTATCCCTCAAGAGTTGTATATGAAAAATTAATTTTTGAGAACAAGTAGTTGTCAGTCCTGGTTGCCTGGTAATGGTAAACTCAATGTAAATATCTCACCCTGTGCTTAACACTTTTTCATCTGATTTGAGGATGCTTTGCAAGTTTTGTAACTTAGATGACAGAATTACCAGGGGATACAAAAAACATGAATCCTAGAGCCATTCTTTTTGCCCCTTTGTAGAACTGTCAGTGGTTTTGTATCCTGTATTCATCATACTCTTAACAGAACTTTAGGATCTTGAAGGTTTTATATTCAGCAAGAGCTGCTCCAATCTAAATATTCCTGTGTATCAGAAAATACATGAAGGGGAGAGAGCATCTGTAGAGCCCTGAAGGAGGAGAGAAGCCTAAATAAGTGAAGTATGGCTTCCGAGTAGAATGCAAATGGGAAAGCAGAAAATTGAGTTTAGAAAGGAAGACAGGGGCCTGATTTTGTGAGTTTTTTTTTTTTTTACCATTGCCCACAGACAATGACAAATGTTTGTTTTTCTCTAAAAACAGTTGTGTGAAAAAAACAGTCTAGAATAGAAGTACATATACATAAAAAATAAGTGTTATGTATGTGAGATTCTAGAAAGATGAAAGAAAGAAAGAACAAAAGGAAGGAAGGAGAAAGAAAGAGAGAAAGAGAGAAAGAAAGAAAGAAAGAAGAAAGAAAGAAAGAAAGAAAGAAAGAAAGAAAGAAAGAAAGAAAGAAAGAAAAAGGAGATGTACCTAGGGAAAATGGGCATGTTTATCTTGTTTAGAATAGGGTTAGGTCATTACAGATAAACATAAAAAGTTGTAGAGGATTTGAGTCTTGAAATAGAAGGTATCTTATAGGGGTCATGCAGTTTATTCTTTACCATTTCAATTTGACTCTCCTCTCACATGCCTGTGAAAAACTTCTCATTCTGTTAACCTATCAGCAGGAGCATGCCTCTTTGTAAGTTACTCTGCTACTCATTTGATATTCCTTTTCCCAAAACAATGACACAAAATAATGAGCCCATGTTCAGCAGGAGCTGTCAAATTAGCAACATTGCAAAACAATAATCAGAGAAAATGGATTGTGGTGTTCATGCTCTAGCAATGACTATTCCTTTGTGGAGCTATTAGCAAAACCAAACGATTTGATCAGTATGCAATTTTAATGAAGTCAGGAGTACACAAATGGAAAATGACATGGGAGGAGTTTCATTCTTTTTGGGGAGATATACATTTGCCTTTATTTTTCATAAACACTAGACCTTTTATCACTGTAAGTGCTTAAAGTCAATCATTAGCACTAGCATTTTTTGAAGGTAATATTCACCAGTAATCCCACAGGACAGGTCACCTACAATTGTCACAGATTAGCACCCCTGGATTATTTTAATTTAACTTAATTTTAAATTAAAAGGAGCAACTTAGTTAACCAAGAGAAAAGTCAATACTGAATTTCCCAGGCATGAATTAGGAACAATCTGTACCTCTGCTGGATGGTTTAAGAGGTTTTCAAAACATCATTTTGTTTCAGTTTCCTCACATCCAGAAAGAACTGGATGAATAATTAAATATATAATTATTTCTTTTATCTTGTATTTTTAAAACTGCTATACAATACAGATACACTAATGCATAAAACCTAAGGAATGCATGTTTATTATTCCTTTTTTTTTTTTTTTTTTTTTTTTTTTTTTTTTAGTGTGAGGTCTTTCATCAATCCTTGAACACTTCTGCTAAAGCATCAAACTCTTCAGTTATTAAATAGAAATGGAGTCAACAACTGACCAGCCTACCAAAGTGCTTTCTAGGCATAGATTTGTCAATAAATATTTATTTGGAACTAACAAGTGGCAGGCACTGTTCCAGGCTTTGCAGATACATTAGTAAATGAAACACACTGATCCTGTCTTCATGGTGTAAGGAAATCAAAGGGGAAGACAAAACAAACAAAATATGAACTGACTCTTAAAAAGGTCAAGAAAAGAGAAATGATTAATATTAAAAAAATTGAACATATAGAAAATAACAAAGAAAGGCAATGTAATCAAGTCTGAATGTCCTAATAATTATAATAACTGTAACTGGGCTAAATTGACAAAAGAGATTTTCAGATTAGATTTTAAAAATCCAGCAACATAACATTTAAAAAGGAAACAACTGAAATACAAGGACACAGAAAAATTTAAATTAAAGGGATGAAAAAAAGATACCAGATAAATACAAAGTATTTAGGAAAGTGTAAGTCATATTTGTATCAGACAATATAGTCTATAATAACAAAAAGCATCATTAAGGATAGAGAGGGTAACTATGGATAAATACTTCAGTTCAATAGGAAGACATAAAATTCTAAATTAATACTCATAACAAAATCTCTAATTGTGCTAAGTCAATTGGATAGTCACATGCAAAAGGATAAATTTGGATCCTTATCTAACACCATATACAAAATCAGAATGGATAGAGGACCTAGATTCAAGAGCAAAAACTATAAGCCTCAGTGTAGGAGTAAATATTCATGATCTTGAATTTGGCAAAGAATTCTTAAATATGATGTCAAAAGCATGAGTAACAGAAGAAAAAAATAATAAATTGAATTTCATCAAATAAAAAATTTATGCTTCAAAGGATACCATTAAGAAAGTAGAATGACAATCCACAGGCTGGGAACAAATACTTGCAAATTATAGATCTGATAAGGGACTTCTATCAAGAATATATAAAGAATAATTATAATAATAATAGAGGATTTAGGGAGCAAGATGGCAGAGGAGTAGGAGACCTGAATTTCGTCTCCTCTCAGGAATTCAGCTGGATAGGGATCAAACCATTCTGAACACCTACAAACTCAACAGGAGATTGAAGAAAAGAATAGCAACAACTCTCTGAACAGAAAAGCG
>NW_028065954.1:0-388 GCF_054177405.1 Leptonychotes weddellii
CCCAGGAAACCTGCTTCTCCCTCTCCCACTCTCCAAACTTGTGTTCCCTCTCTCTCTGTGTTTCTCTCTGTCAAATAAATAAAATCTTTAAAAATAAAAAAAAAAATACTCTCTTTTCAAAAAAAATGGATAGCAATTAATCATTTAAAGGATTGACACTTTTACTTAAAGGAATATAATGCAAACTTTAAATTTTTTTTTTTTTTTAAAGATTTTATTTATTTATTTGAGACAGAGAGAATGAGAGACAGAGAGCATGAGAGGGAGGAGGGTCAGAGGGAGAAGCAGACTCCCTGCCGAGCAGGGAGCCCGATGCGGGACTCGATCCCGGGACTCCAGGATCATGACCTGAGCCGAAGGCAGTCGCTTAACCAACTGAGCCACCCAG
>NW_028065955.1:0-388 GCF_054177405.1 Leptonychotes weddellii
CGAAGGCAGACGTTTCACCGACTGATCCACCCAGACGCCCCTAAAATTTAATGTTTTGTTTTTTTAAAGATTTTATTTATTTGACAGAGAGAGACACAGCAAGAGAGGGAACACAAGCAGGGGGAGTGGGAGAGGGAGAAGCAGGCTTCCCGCTGAGCAGGGAGCCTGATGTGGGGCTCGATCCTAGGACCCTGGGATCATGACCTGAGCCGAAGGCAGGCTGAGCAGGGAGCCCGATGCTGGGCTCGATCCCAGGACCCTGGAATCATGACCTGAGCCGAAGGCAGACGCTTAACGACTGAGCCACCCAGGCGCCCCGGCCCAAGCTAGTTCTGAAGCAGCCATTGAAAAGATGAAGTCATTGGAAGTCATGGAAAAACTTCCATTA
>NW_028065956.1:0-388 GCF_054177405.1 Leptonychotes weddellii
CATAGCTGGGTCCTTTGCGCATCATTCTGCTCATCCCTCAGCCCAGTCCCTCTGCACAGGCGCCCTTGCTCTGCCCCCTCCTGGTCCCGAGCTCTCCTGTGGTCCTCCTCTAAGTATTTGTAGAGTGCCTGCTCTGGGCCTGGACCTGCTGCTCCCAGGGGCTGGGTGACAATGCCCGGGCCGGTCCCTGCCTTCATGCGGCTTCGGGTCCAACCGTGGGGTCATCATGTCCACAGCTCATTTGGCCTGCTGGCTAGAGCACCCTTCGTCCTGTCTCTGCCCAGTGCCCGGCACAGCCTACAAGGAAGAGAGGGCAATGGACTGCAGGGGATTTGTTCAGACAGAGTTTTCTTCCTGCCCACGCTCGTTAGGAAAGCTGACGTACACA
>NW_028065957.1:0-388 GCF_054177405.1 Leptonychotes weddellii
CAGCACCTTGTAATAAAACTCACATGGGTAGGGCAGTAACTTCTAGAATAGTATCCATGTTGCACAAATGGCCACTAAATGATGCTGTGTTCTCAGTCTGTGGGTACCAGAACTGAGGAGGAGAAGCTTGGACCCTGCCACACACATATACAGTGATTCACTTGGGGAATTTGTTTCCTTTATTCCTGAAAGTTAAACAACATCATGATTGGAAGCCCCATTTGAAGGGAGCACACAGTAGGGGTTGCACTAAATTTAAAGCTATGTCCCTCCTCTGATCATTTGGTATTACTAGTGTTATCAGACTAGCAAACAAGGTAAGGGATTACTGTATGTCCAGGGTAATAGACCCTGCTTAAAAGGAAACACTAGATACTGCTGTATAATG
>NW_028065958.1:0-388 GCF_054177405.1 Leptonychotes weddellii
CTTCATATTGCTGGAGCTATCTGGTGCACATGCCAAGCTGGGAAGTGGATAATATGTTCAAGTTAAACCATCCTTTGACTGGCTAACTAGTTGAATATGAGGTTCTCGCTACAACAGAATTACACACTTTTTATTCAGGGATGAGTCTTCTCCCACCCTGGAAAAGATATAAAATCAGTAGTAAAGGAGGCACTGATCTGGTCACCTAGGTTGGTTGATAGCAGCCTGTCCCTGCATGCACCGCCCCAAGGGCAGAACCCAGCAGAGGATGGCCCAGGGGAGCCTGACTCCACACAGGACAGAGAGAGCCGTCTGCTGGGCTCCCGCCAAAGACACAGATCCTCCTTCTCTCTGGCCACAATTTCCCCCCAACCACTTAGGCAAGGAA
>NW_028065959.1:0-388 GCF_054177405.1 Leptonychotes weddellii
ATCTTTTCTCTTTTGAATTGCCTTGCTGCTTTAGTTTAAAATAATTGGACCATATATTTGTGACTCTATATCCAGACTTTCTCTTTTATTCCACTGATGTATATTTATATTCTTTTTTTTTTTTAAGATTTTATTTATTTATTTGAGAGAGACAATGAGATAGAGAGAGCATGAGAGGGGGGGAGGGTCAGAGGGAGAAGCAGACTCCCTGTCGAGCAGGGAGCCCGATGCGGGACTCGATCCCAGGACTCCAGGATCATGACCCGAGCCGAAGGCAGTTGCTTAACCAACTGAGCCACCCAGGCGCCCTGTATATTTATATTCTTTCTGTACTACCACATTGTCTTAATTGCTTGATTTTCATATTAAGTACAGAAATCAGGCAATA
>NW_028065960.1:0-388 GCF_054177405.1 Leptonychotes weddellii
AGGTTTAATGTGAGTGGACTCTCGGCCGCTTGTTCCCGGTGCTGTTTGAAAAGCCCACAGGGTAACAGTGAAGGCCTTTAATCTCCTTCGGCTTCGAATTGGTTTTCCTGGTGGACTGACGGCTCGGGAACAACGGGGACGGGAAGCAACGTAGCCAAAGCCAGGACGGCCAGCGAGGGGGGCAAAGGGAAGCAGAGTCCGGCTGCACTTGCCCTTGGAGCCCACCCACCCCAGGCACGGACCCGGGCCCCCGTTCTCCTCCAGAACCGCCCGTTCCTGCAGCCCTTCCACACTTCTAGCCCTTCGCTCTCAGCCCCTGTTCCAGACACAGGGAGCAGCTGTTTCTGGGGAGACTGCTGAGGAAAGTGTCCTCAGCCGGAGGGCAGCC
>NW_028065961.1:0-388 GCF_054177405.1 Leptonychotes weddellii
AAGCGCAAGCCTAACAATCGAAAGTGGGGCTTAGGGGGAAGGCTAAGAAGGCGAGCCCTGGTCCAGGGCCATGACCTCACCTGGGCTCTAGGCACCGACCACAGAACACTCTGAAGGGGATGGTACTCAGACCTTCCCTTTACCATTTGTCCATTTTTTTTTTTTTAAAGATTTTATTTATTTATTTGAGAGAGAGAGAGAATGAGAGAGAGCGAGTACATGAGAGGGGGGAGGGTCAGAGGGAGAAGCAGACTCCCTGCCAAGCAGGGAGCCCGATGCGGGACTCGATCCAGGGACTCCAGGATCATGACCTGAGCCGAAGGCAGTCGCTTAACCAACTGAGCCACCCAGGCGCCCCCATTTGTCCATTTTTAGCTTTTTTTTTAAA
>NW_028065962.1:0-388 GCF_054177405.1 Leptonychotes weddellii
AACACGGGCTCTCCGCCGGGGGGACACCACCCCACTCCCATCCTCCATATCTACGGGTGTTGGAAAAGTGCGGTAGTACTTGCTTGTTATCATCTCCCACAGTGATTTGGGGCTTCAACTGCTCTTTAATGGGAAAGAGCAACAGTGCTAAATGTTCCCACAACGAACAGGATGGCCCCATATGGTGAAGAAATATCCCACCAAAAATGCCATCTGTGCCCATGTTGAGAAACACAAGAAGTCCCATGGTAGAGTTTGGTGTTTAGAGAACCCCATGTCACTACAGCAGCCCATGAACAAGACAGGCGCTCAGGTGTTTCATGTGGATCCACGTGGAGACTCCTTCTGGCTGCACCAGGCTTCCACCACGAGAGCCCCCATAATCACC
>NW_028065963.1:0-388 GCF_054177405.1 Leptonychotes weddellii
GAACACTTATGCCACATATTTCTTTTTCTAGTGTTTTCCTGTGAAGATATAATTTCTCAATTAGATTTTATTTCCATAAAATAATAATTGTAGTTTGGACTATTTTATTACCTATATTCTCAGTACGGTAGAGATAATTATTATTTGCTGAACAAGGGAGATGATAATTCACCTGAATTTCTTATATTGCTATATAGCTCTGTAGATAGTAATACACTCAACTAATAATGTTATGTGGGCTAAAAATACTTTATAGAAGCTAACATAACATGTAACTTGACAGACTCAAGGTAAGGAAGTCCTTGACAAGGCACCAGAATACACTCCTGCCAGTACTTTTCAAATTTTAAGAGGCATACAAATCACTTGGAACTTTTGTTGAAATGCA
>NW_028065964.1:0-8098 GCF_054177405.1 Leptonychotes weddellii
TCTCCTCATTTAGTACCCTGAATATGTCTTGCCAGGCCTTTCTGGCTTGCCAGTTCTCTGTGGATAGGTCTGACGTTACTCTGATGTTCCTCCCTCTGTACGTAAGTAATCTCTTCCCCCTAACTGCCCTTAAGATGGTTTCCTTGGTTCTAAGATTTGCAAGTTTTACTATTACATGCCGGGGTGTTGGCCTGTTTCCCTTGATCTTGGGAGGGGTCCTCTCTGCCTCTAGGATGCGAATGTTTGTTTCATTCCCTAGGTTAGGGAAGTTCTCAGCTACGATTTGCTCAAATATATCTTCTAATCCTTTCTCTCTCTCCACTCCCTCCGGGATTCCAATTATTCTGACATTGGAATGCTTCACGGTGTCACTTATTTCTCTGATTCTTTTTTCATGGATTCTAAGTTGTTTTTCCCTGGCCTCCTCTTTTCTGTTTTTATCTATTATATTGTCTTCCAGGTCGCTTACTTGTTCTTCTGCCTCACTTACCCTAGCTGTTAGATTATCTAGATCGGATTGGATCTCATTGATAGCATTTTTAAATTCTGCCAATTCACCTTTCATTTCTGCCCTTAGAGACTCTATGTTGCCATTAATTGATTTCTCCATTCTAGCCATTGTCTTCACAATTGCTAGCCTGAATTCCATCTCCGACATTGGTTATATCTGCATCCATTTGTAAATCTGCAGCATAAGTCATAATCTCTGAGTCTTTTCTATTTTGGGGGTTCCTCCTCTTAGTCATTCTTTTGATGGGTGTTTGAGGGAATGTATAGAGTCCAAATTATTGACCAGAACCCAAGCAAGATGCACCTGTTTTCTTGGGACCTTAGGGTTACTGGCCTCTTGTTTTCCCAGCCTGTCTTCTGGGGGAGGGGCCTGCCGTGCTGTTACTCAGGCAACCCTGTTTGGGCGGAGTTGCCCTGCCCCCCATGGTGGGGGATGGGCTCAGCGGGAATCAGTTTTGGGGGCTTTTGTTCTCTGGTGGCTTTCCCTGGCAGCTTTCTGCGTCTCTTCTGTGAGTTAGAGCAGAAGAGACTGTTTCCAGCCCTCTGCCTCAGAGCAGAGAGATCGCAGCCTGTTCTTCAGTGAGCTCTCCAGGCCACACCGTCTCTGTTTCTGTCCGTGCTGCTATAAACTGTAGCAGCCTTGCTTGTGCACCCCTCTGCAGCGCCCCCAGTCCTACCTCCAGGTCGGGGCACGTCTCTGCTCTTTGTGCTTCTAAAACCGCCAGCTGCTCCCAGTTCGCCTGCGCGACCCCGCCACTCCGGGTTTCCTCCCCAGGGGCTGCCCTAAAGTCCTTTCCCCGCTGCTACTGGTCTGCGAGTCTGTGCTTGGTCCCCAGTGCACGAGACTGTCGCTCACCGGCGGTGTAGGATCCCCACAGCCAGGCACCCTCCCACTGCCATTTATCCTCTGATATCTGCCCGTGGAATCAGGGCTCCCTGCTTCATACCTCGAAACCAGCCGCCTGTGATATTCTCTTTGTAGAGATGCAGATCTTCTTACATCTCAGGCTGGTTTCGTGGGTGCTCAGAGTGGTCTGGTAGATATCCAGCTCAATTCTGGGGACCAGTTGAAATAGGGTCCCCTACTCCTCTGCCATCTTTTAAATAAATAAAATCTTTAAAAAAAATAGTGGTAACAATGATGACACCAATAGACCAGCATTGGGTTATGCTACCTGTTTAGGAACCTTTAGGATTTGTCCGTACCAAAGAAGAGCTTCTATGGAGAAGAAATTTATTTTCCATAAGCACTTCATCAATTTTAGCTGGATTGCCGTGCAGACTGAATGTTACCTTTACAGTGATTTAGTTGACTGATACAGTAGTGTTTGGAATGTGTATGGTGTTAGTCAGGGTTATGTTTTCTGGTTTATCACAGTCCTCACCATTTCATAGAGCCATTCCGCATTTTTCTAGGACTTAGAGACATTTTATTTTGTAATCTTTCATGTAAGGGGTTTGAGTAAAATTTCCTTGAACACTATGCTTTATAATAACTTGAGGTGTCATTTAAAGAGGGGAAGAGATAATAGAATTTCCATTTATTAGGCAACTACTTCCTGCCAGACACTTTTTGTATATTATTTTAATTAATACTCACAGGAACTTTTTGAGGAAGGCAGTACCTTCCATTTTACAAATGAATAGGCTAATAATGTATAAATAACCCCTGTACACTTAGTAGAACAGTGTATAGAGGACAGACTCTGAATTCCATTTCTAGAACTTTCTTCCCTTCATTCTTAGGCTCCCGAGGATTATAAAGACTACAGGCAGTAGCATGCCTTTGCTTGTTAAACAAAATCCAGCAATAAATATTAGTAATGTGAGGAACAAAAAATTCATTTGCAAACTAGGGCACAACTATGTGCCTTTTATTTTTTCCTTGAACAAAACACCCACTGATTCCAAGGGCACTTTTGTGTCAAATAAAAAATCTTGAAGTAATCTACTAGTCCTTGATTACTAGTTAGGTACATATATGAAATATTTTCTATTTTTCATGTGCCCACAGTGTAGTAGGGGTAGGTGGTAATTTTGCTGTTTTAATATGTTCATGTTTATGCAATACATAGGAATACATGCTGAGTTTTGCAGTTGAAAACAAGTAAGGCTGACATAAACACTAGAAATATGGATATTTACCTGTTACTACACTACTCACACTGCCATTTCCATCTTGCACAAAAAAGATATGTGTATATATATACTTTTATACCTGAAATATATTCCACCCTTCACTTCTACTTTTAAGAATTTGTGGAAGTAGTAATACCACACAATAGAACCACTGTTAAGATATAAAAAGGCAGCAGGAGATAAATGGCCTTATTACTGACTGAAGTAAGGTAGATTGACCCTATGATTCAAATCTGATTGACTTAATGACTTCATTGTATATGGGCAGTGTCAGAAGGCCATCATGAAGCAATCATTTGCCTTCAGAATGTTGCTGCTTTTTGAAAACATGACTCCAAGCTTATCAGAATGTCAGAGGAGCAGTCCTGGCAACTGCCTTTGTTGACTGGCAGGAAACCCATCTGTAAGCCAGTGATAGGGGGATCTGGCATCTGTGGAATGTGATTTTATTTTCCTGAGAATAAAGAAGCTGTATCCTGGGAAATGATGAGTGCTGAATTTGTCTGTTAGAGGATTGTGACTGCTGTGCCTTTTTTCTTAATCAGTTTCTACCAGAACTAAGAAAGGGCCTAACCTGTTCCCTGTAATTCACATGAAGAGAGTTGGGAACGAGGATCTGACAAAAACATTCAAAACAGGATTCTCAACCTTTTTGATACCAGAGACCCCTTTGTAGGAAATTGAAGCTTGTGGATGTCTTCTCATATGTTTTAAAGGCATAACATAAAACATTTAAGGTAATAAGGGAAATCAATTACATTGAAATACAATTGTGAAAATATATAAAAAATAAATTTGTGCTGAACAAATATACATGCTCTTTGATTAGTGAAGCGGTGATGAGTATAAACACTTAAAATCTGTTAAGAACAGTAATATGGAAATACAAGTGATTTCTATTAATGACAATCTCAAAAGAAATGCTAATATTACTGTGGTTTGTCACCTAAGTTCATAATTGGGAGGAATTCTAAATTTCAGTTAAATGTTTTGAAAAATCTGCTTTTTTCTTACGCATTCACAAACTCCTGATTTCTATTTTTTCTTTTTAAAGATTTTATTTATTTATTTATTAGTGAGAGAGAGCACAAGCAGGGAGAATGGCAGGCAGAGGGAGAAGCAGGTTCCCTGCCAAGCAAGGAACCTGATGGGGGATTTGATCCCAGGATCCTGAGATCATGACCTGAGCCAAAGGTAGAGGATTAACCAACTGAGCCACCCAGGCATCCCTCCTGATTTCTATTCTTTTGAGGGGGTCTTTGGACACCAGCTTAAGGAAATCTGCTTTAGAATGGTCAAGGAGGGAGTAAAAGGATGAGGCTGTCATTATTAAGTCCATTGGGGAATTTTTGAAGATAAGAGAGAGATGTATCTGGCAGCCTTTATAAAATAAGCACAGAGGCTTCATTGTACTTGATGATCTTGAGAGGCATCTTTTAGGCTCTAATATTGATTGTTATAGATAAGTAAATAACTTAAGTTGAACAATTCTTATTATTTCACTTCAGTTTCTTAAGGAGACTGAAATAAAGAAAAAGTAATTTTGATCATTTTTGCTAAATACCATATCAGACACTATTCTGACTAAAAATGCTCTTACTATTTATAGACCCATTTATCTATATACATATATAGAGAAATATCTGGAATAATGTTCACCAGTAGCCAATAATGATTATTGCTAAGTGGGGATTTGGACTTTGTTTGTTTTCTAAAGTAAGTGAAATCAGTTCATTATTTAAACAACTTCTCTCAATGGGCAACTTACTATATAGTAAGGATAGAAAATCAAAACATAGGTACCCCTGACTCAGTAAATAATCACTCTGTATAAAAATTACGTTCCACTAGCAGGATCATAAATGACTAAACACTGCTTAGCAATACAGAAATATAGTCAGTATTTATTGTTTTATTTAAAAAAAAATTTTTGGCCCAAACCATCTTTCAGCATCTTGCTTTATATAGTTTTTTTCTCTTCTCTTTCTGGATTGGCAGAGAAGCAAGTTAAAGAAAATCCTCCTACACATTTTCCACTACTAGCTTAATGACTAACACTCATCTCAAAATCTGGCTAAGTGCTTAGGGTGTAGTGCACTACTTGTTCACTTGTAAAAAGACAAGCTTATAACTGGCCTGTTTTCCTTTGACATTGCTCACATTCCAAACACAAGTACGAGAGAAGCCAGAGGCCACAAAATTCCCTGGTGGAATTCCTGCTATCATTTGTCTTGGGTGGCTTGTCTCCGCTTGTTTTGTTAGGGTATCATGATGATGATGTTGCTGAGTTAATGTAGTTCACTGATTTCTTAGGTGTGTGTTACCAGGTATGATTAAACTGAAGAGTGACAGGAAAGACTTTTTTTTAACTTAAGATTTTAAAGTGTAGTAGAAAGACACTGAGCTTTGATACTTATGTGATCTCAGTGTGTTAATGTCCTCATTTGTAAAATGGGAAAATATCTATGCCATAGTTTGTTTTTTTATTTAAATTCCAGTATTGTTAGTGTACAGTGTTACATTACTTTAAGGTGTATATAATATAGTGATTCAGCAATTCTATACATTACTCAGTGCTCATCATGAGAAGTGTATCTTAATCCCCCCCACATATTTCCCCCATGCCCCCCCCCCCCGATAACCATCAGTTTGTTCTCTATAGTTAGGGGCGTGTTTCTTAAAAGAGTTTGTCTTTTTATTTTTATTTTTTATTTTTTTTGCCCTTTGCTTGTCTATTTTGTTTCTTAAATTCCACTTATGAATGAAATCATATGGTATTTGTCTTTCTCTGACTTATTTCACCTAGCATTATACTCTGTAGATCATCCAGATGGCAAGATTTCATTCTTTTTTATGGCTGAATAATACTCCATCATATTTATATGTGTGTGTATATATACCACATCTTCTTTATCCATTCATCTATTGATGGACACTTGGGCTGCTTCCATAATTTGGCTATCTTAAATAATGCTGCTGTAAACATAGGGGTGCATGCCTTTGGATTAGTGTTTTTATATTATTTTTTGGGTAAATCCTGAGTAGCGTGATTGCTGGATCCTAGAGTAGTTCTATTTTTTAACTTTTTGAGGAACCTCCATACTGTTTTCCACAGTGGCTGCACCAGTTTGCATTCCCACCAGCAGTGCATGAGAGTTCCTTTTTCTTCACATCCTTGCCAATACTTGTTGTTTCTTGTGTTTTTGATTTTAGCCATTCTGACAGGTGTGAGGTGGTATTTCATTGTAGTTTTGATTCATATTTCCCTGATGATGAGTGATATCGAGCATCTTTCCATGTGTTTGTTGTCCATCTGTTTGTCTTTGGAGAACTATCTGGTCATGTCTTCTGCCCATTTTTTAAATTGGATTATTTGGTTTTTGGGTATTGAGTTGTATAAGTTCTTTATATATTTTGGGTACAGACCCTTTATTGGATATGTCATTTGCAAATATCTTCTTCCATTTCATAAGGTGCTTTTTAAGTTTGTTGATTGTTTCCTTTGCTGTGCAGAAACTTTTTATTTTGATGTGGTCCCCAAAAGTTTGCTTTTGCTTTTATTTCCCTTGCCTGAGGAGACATATCTAGAAAAATGTTGCTGTGGCCAATGTCAGAGAAATTACTGCCTGTGTGTGCTCTCTTCAAAGATTTTTATGGTTTCAGGTATCACATTTAGGTCTTTAATCCATTTTGTGTTTATTTTTGTGTATGGTGTAAGAAAGTGGTCCAATTTCAGTCTTCTGCATATAGCAGCCCAGTTTTCCCAATACCATTTGTTGAAGAGACTTTTTCCCATTGCATATTCTTTCCTCTGTTGTCAAAGATTAATTGACCATATAATTGTGGGTTTATTTCTGGGTTTTCTTTTCTGTTCCATTGATCAGTGTTGATCTATTTTTGTTGCGGTACCATTCTGTTTTTATTACTACAGCTTTGTAATATAACTCGAAATCTGGAATTGTGATACCTCCAGTTTTGTTTTTCTTTTTCAAGATTGCTTTGGCTATTTCATACAAACTTTAGGGTTGGTTGTTCTAGTTCTGTGAAAAATGCTTTTGGTATTTTGATAGGGATTGCCTTAAATGTGTAGATTGCTTTGGGTAGTATGGACATTTTAACATTAGTTGTTCCAATCCTTGAGCATGGAATGTCTTTCCATTTCTTTGTTTCTTCTTCAGTTTCTTTCATCAGTGTTTTACAGTTTTCAGAGTATGGGTTTTTCACCTCCTTGGTTAAGTTTATTCCTAGATGTTTTATTTTTTTTAATACAATTGTAAATGGGATTATTCTCTTAATTTCTCTTTCTGTTGTTTCATTATTAGTGTATAAAAATGCAGCAGATTTCTGCACACTGATTTTGTATCCTGTGACTTCACACTGAATTCATTTATCTAGTTCTAGTAATTTTTTGTTGGAGTCTTTATAGGTTTTTCTCTATGTAGTATAATGTCATCTGTAAATAGTGAAAGTTCTACTTCTTCCTTACCAATTTGGATGCCTTTTGTTTCTTTTTGTTGTCTGATTGCTGTGGCTAGGACTTCCAGTACATGTTGAAAAAAAGTGGTGAGAGTGGACATCCATGTCTTATTTCTGACCTTAGGGGAAAAATCGAGTGTGATGTTTGCTGTGGATTTTTCATATAAGGCCTTTATTATGTTGAGATATGGAACATACCTCTAAATGTACTTGGTTGAGGCATAGAGTTTTTTTAAGAGTAAAATAATTGATGTATTTAAAGCACCTAGTTTGTTGCTTCGCTGATATTGCTTGATAAATTATATATGTTACAATTCACACACTATTATTGAGCCAACAGATTTTATTTTATTTTATTTATTTGAGAGAGAGAGAGAGCAAGAGTGAATGGGGGAAGGGGCAGAGGGAGAGAATCTTCAAGCAGACTCCCCACTGAGTGCAGAGCCTGAGGTGGGGCTTGCTCCCATGACCCATGAGATCATGACTGGATCCAAAATCAAGAGTCAGTCACTTTTTTTTTTTAAATTTAATGTAATTTTATTATGTTATGTCAGTCACCATACAGTATATCATTAGTTTTTGATGTAGTGTTCCATGATTCACTGTTTTCTTATAACACCCAGTGCTACATGCAGTATGTGCCCTCCTTAATACCCATCACCGGGCTAACCCATCCCCCCACCCCCTCCCCTCTAAAACCCTCAGTTTGTTTCTCGGAGTCTGTAGTCTCTCATGGTTCATCTCTGCCTCTGATTTCTACCCACTTCGTTTTTCACTTCCTTCTCCTAATGTCCTCCATGCTATTCCTTATGTTCCACAAATAAGTGAAACCATATGATAATTGACTCTCTGCTTGACTTATTTCACTTAGCATAATCTCCTCCAGTCCCGTCCATGTTGATGTAAAAGTTGGGTATTCATCCTTTCTGATGGCTGAGTAATATTCCATTGTATATATGGACCACATCTTCTT
>NW_028065965.1:0-388 GCF_054177405.1 Leptonychotes weddellii
TCTCAGTAGGTAGAGCATGCAACTCTTTATCTTGGGGTTGTAGTTTCGAGCCCCACATTGGGTGTGGAGATTACTTAAAAAAAAAAAAAAAAGACGTCACCAGCACAGGCTGAGACTGAATCAATTGGAAATCAGTCATGAAAAGCAAATATTATGGCTTCCAGGACCATACATGGAGCTACAGACTACAAAATTGTTCTCTTGAGTCCTTTACTTGGCACAAACAACACAATAATTGCATTTACATTTTTGATCTTAAAGTACATCCAGGCAAGCCACCTTGCTCTTAGAAAGCTCCAGGAAACCTATCCATATTTTGGTAAAAAACCAACCAACCAACAAACAAAACTTGCTTATTGGTTTAGGCACATCCATCTTATTCCAGAAA
>NW_028065966.1:0-388 GCF_054177405.1 Leptonychotes weddellii
GGTCCATATATACAATGGAATATTACTCAGCCATCAGAAAGGATGAATACCTACCATTTGCATTGACACGGATGGAACTGGAGGAGATTATGCTAAGTGAAATAATTCAATCAGAGAAAGACAATTGTCATGTGGTTTCACTCATGTGGAATATAAGAAATAGCACAAAGGAACATAGGGGAAGGGACAGAAAACTGAAGGGGAAGAAATCAGAAAGGGAGACAAACCATGAGAGACTCTGGACTCTGGGAAACAAACTGAGGGTTGTGGGAGGGGATGGGGTAACTGGGTGATGAGCATTAAGGAGGGCACGTGATGTGATGAGCATTGGGTGTTAAACGCAACTAATGAGTCATTGAGCACTACATCAAAAACTAATGATGTACTA
>NW_028065967.1:0-388 GCF_054177405.1 Leptonychotes weddellii
GCAGAGGGGAAAAGCCTGTTTTCTCTTTCATTATTTATCACTCTCTAACCATCTCCAGCTGGGTGAGTAAACAGGCGCATTGGCCCATAATGAGGAACAGACTGCGCCGTGGGGCTGCCGCAGGGGCGCGGGTACGAGTGTGACAGTGTGTGTGCCCTGTGTCTGTCTGTCTGTCTGCCTGCCTGTGTGCCCCCCCCCCAGAGGGGAAAGTGGGAGTCTGCAAGGAGCAGGCTTGTGGGGGGACACCTGATTCCAGATAGCAAGGGACGGTCCCCCTGGTGCCCTGGCTGGGGTGCCGCGCCTCCCCACCCTGAGTGTTGTTTGGGGACCCAGGCGTATTGGATGGAGGAGGCGTCAGAAAGGGAGAGACTGTGTGGGTGGGGGAGGA
>NW_028065968.1:0-388 GCF_054177405.1 Leptonychotes weddellii
GGCGCTGGCCGGATGCCCTCGTAGCGCAGCCGCCGCAGGTCGGCGACGTCCAGCTCTTCGCACCTGCAGTAGGCCCACAGCTCCCTGCGGACCCGCTCGTGGAGCTCCTCCGCAAAGGCCTGCAGCGGGGAGCAAGGCGTGCGTGTGGGCAGAGGCAGGAGCCCCCTGCACCGGCGCCCCCCGCCCCGCCCCCCCCCATCAAAGCCGACGGGGGCAACCCCCGCCCTTGCCTGCACCACAGGCGGGAGGAACTGGGCAAGAGGGGCCGACTGCATTCTCAGCTCGCTTGTCGCTTCATCAGCTGCTCTCTGCCCAGTTCTGGCCTCAGCCTGGGCTCTGACGTATCCTCTTCAGTGATCTGAGGATTCGAGGGCCTTGAACTGAAACA
>NW_028065969.1:0-388 GCF_054177405.1 Leptonychotes weddellii
ACGGGCGCCTGGGTGGCTCAGTTGGTTAAGCGACTGCCTTCGGCTCAGGTCATGATCCCAGGGTCCTGGGATCGAGTCCCACATCGGGCTCCCGGCTCGGCGGGGAGCCTGCTTCTCCCTCTGACCCTCTCCTCTCTCATGCTGTTTCTCTCTCGCTCACTCTCCAATAAATAAATAAATAAAATCTTTAAAAAAAAAATATTTTGTCACAAATCTTTGGTATTTTATTTATTCACAGGTTATGCATGAGATAGAATAACTGTGCAAATTCTGGAATGAGCTGGCCTTTTTAGAAAACAAAAACAAGAATCTAATTCCCTAAGAAAGATTGTTAATTTTTAGTTATTTCCATCTGTCTTTGATGATTGGCTTGTCAGAAGATTGAAGT
>NW_028065970.1:0-388 GCF_054177405.1 Leptonychotes weddellii
GCCAATTTATAGTAGACTCACTTGAAAAATGCTAATCATTTCAACCTCTCATCTTTTTTGTAGCTGTTGATACTGAAAATCTTCTCCCCTTTCCATATTTGCATAGGGACTGCTCTGATCATTTGGGATTGTCAGGATTCTCACAGATGTCCCATCTTCCAATCCTGCATGAATATGAATCACTGCAAGATAGCAGAGTCCTATACTTAAGACGAGGCAATGAAATCAGAAAAATGGGGTTCAAATTTTGGCTCCCCCTTTGTGATCTTGGGCATATTTCATTTCTTTGCCTGTTTCCTTATATAATAATGGGTTCATTATAAGACCTATCTCTTGTGGGAATCAATTGAGATCATCCTGTGCAACGCTTAGCACAAAGCCTGGCAGA
>NW_028065971.1:0-388 GCF_054177405.1 Leptonychotes weddellii
AATCCAGCCTCTAACAGGGCTCCAGTAGCCCCCGGTGACCCGCCTAGGCGGCTTTGGACCTCCAGGGCATGAGGTCAAGGGTAGTGGCAGGACGAAGTGTGTGCGCGTGTATGAGCCCTGTGTGTGTGCATACCGTGTGTGCGTGTGCACGTGCCCTGTGCATGTGCGTATGTGTGCATGTGTGTATACTGTGTGTGTGCTTGTGCCCTGTGCATGTGTGTATATGTGTGCATGTGCTCGTGTCCTGTGCATGTGTGTATGTGTGCATGTGTGTATACTGTGTGTGCGTGTGTTCGTGCCCTGTGTGTATGTGTGCATGTGTGTATACTGTGTGCGTGTGCACGTGCCCTGTGCATGTGTGTATGTGTGTGCGTGTGTATACTGTGTG
>NW_028065972.1:0-388 GCF_054177405.1 Leptonychotes weddellii
AGTAAATGTTTATGAATGATATCGATTGCACACCTCTTCTTTCATTATCTGTTCTGAGTGGAATTTTGCCTTTTTTTGTTGATGTTCATTGTTTTGTTCTGGTCCATATTAGATCATTTGCCTAAATCAAGGCAGACTCACTAATTTACAGAAAATTTGCAGTTTCTGCAGATATCCTGGATTTACATTTTTTTTTTTTAATTTTTTTTTTTTTAAGATTTTTTATTTATTTGCGAGAGAGAGAATGAGAGACAGAGAGCATGAGAGGGAGGAGGGTCAGAGGGAGAAGCAGACTCCCTGCTGAGCAGGGAGCCTGATGTGGGACTCGATCCCGGGACTCCAGGATCATGACCTGAGCCGAAGGCAGTCGCTTAACCAACTGAGCCAC
>NW_028065973.1:0-388 GCF_054177405.1 Leptonychotes weddellii
AAGCAAATCATGTGGAGTCAATGAGGTAAGGAAGTAAACGTCCCCTAGGGCAGCAGTGCAAGTCTCTTGGCAGTGGGCAGGGATGTATAATCCTCTTATAGGGATGGCAAAAAATTACTGGGAAGACTAATCCAGTCTGCCACATGTTTTCGTGAGTGCTATCTATCTAATTTTAGTCTCACGATAACCCTATGAGGTAGGTATTATTATCCCTGTTTAATGGAGTGGAGGATTCAGGCTTGGTATGGCTCACTAACCTGCCTAGGATGTAGCCAGGAATGGATGGGGCTGCCTGACTTGATGCTGGTCCCAGGGGTATGTGGCCAGCCTTGGCCCCGGCAGCAGCTTCTTGAAGACTCATTTTCATATAGGTGTTGTCATTCAGTAT
>NW_028065974.1:0-388 GCF_054177405.1 Leptonychotes weddellii
CAGGGTAACTATTGAAAGTTATGAATTTAGTGCCACTGTATTGCCTCTAAGGTGATTGTTACTGTATATTTTTTGTGTTCCTTTCGGTCTATGTTACTTTTAGGCTCTCTCTTTGCTTAGAGGACCCCTTTCAGTATTTCTTGTAAGGCTGGTTTCGTGTTTGCAAATTCCTTTATTTTTTGTTTGCCTTGAAGCTTTTTATCTCTCCTTCTATTTTCAATGACAGCCTAGCTGGATAGAGTATTCTTGGCTGCATATTTTTCTCATTAATGCTCTGAATATATCCTACAGTCCTTTCTGGCCTGCCAGGTCTCTGTGGATAGGTCTGTTGCCAATCTAATATTTCTAACATTGTAGGTTACAAATCTCTTTTCCTGAGCTGCTTTCA
>NW_028065975.1:0-8098 GCF_054177405.1 Leptonychotes weddellii
TCCAGGATCATGACCTGAGCCGAAGACAGTCGCTTAACCGACTGAGCCACCCAGGCGCCCCGTGAGATATCTGATTTTAAAAAACAATAAAATGAGAAATGTGTATCTTGGTATTAAAAAAACATGTCGGTATTATTACATTTGTGAAGCCCTAGAAATTTCCCAAGCCTTTCACACAAGATTTGTTTTTTAACTCCAGTTAATTAACATACAGTGTAATATTAGTTTCAGGTATACAATGTAGTGATTCAACACTTCCATACATCACCTGGTGCTGGTCACGACAGGTGCCCTCCTTAATCCCCAGCACCTGTTTCACCCATCTGCCCCCCCCCCCCCACCGCCCCTCTGGTAACTCTCGGTTTGTTCCCAATAGTTAAAAGTCTGTTTTTTGGTTTGTCTCTTTTTTATTTTGCTCATTTGTTTTGTTTCTTAAATTCCACATATAAGTGAAATCATATGACATTTGTCTGTCTCCGGCTTTTTTCACGCAGCGTTATACTCTCTAAATCCATCCATGTTGTTGTGAATGGCAAGATTTCATTTTTTATGGCTGAGTAATATTCCATTGTATATATATAGACCACATCTTTATCCATTCCCAATTGATGGACACTTGGGTGGCTTCCATAAATGGGCTATTGTTGATAATGCTGCAGTAAACATAGGGGTGCCTCTATCTTTTTGAATTAGCTTTTCACATAAGATTTTATTTAGTCCTCCTTTGCCACTCTGTCATAGTCAAGAGGGGAGGGGTCATAATGAGAAAGTTGAGGTGCAGAGAAGTTAAATGACTTAACCAAGGTCACCACCCCAGACAGAGCCAGGACCAGAATCTAGGCTTGTGCTTTCCACTGTACCAGGACCAGACCATGGCATCTCATTTTGCCAACATCAAACACCCCTACAAAGGGAAACCATGCCACCACCAACCCTGTTTAAGGGAGAGCCACAGAGGCCATATTTTCTTCCAGCTGAGCCTATCCCTTCTGAGCTAATCTGAGGGGATTAGAAGTGTGTCCCAGACCCAAGGCAGCCAATCTATGGTCTGAGAAACTACGTCAGATGTGGGCCAACTCAAAAAGATGAGTTGGGCTAAGCAGATTCCCTTTTTCAGGAATTATGAAGCACTAATTCAGTAGTAGAGAAGGAAGGTCCTGTGAGCCATGGGTAATCAGAAGCTAGGTGGGAGTAGACACCATGTATAGTGAGAGGAGGCCATCCAATGGTGTGAGGGAACAGAGCAATGGAGAAAGCAGACATGCCATCTGATAGAGCCCACGGGGCCCAGGAGAAGATGGTCCCTGGACTTGGTTCTGGTTCAGACATGCCCCAATTCCAATTCAAACCCTTCTGTATCCTTAAAATCCACCCCCGCAAGTTTTCTGAGAAACTTGGGTGTGTCTCTTCATTGCAGCTGTATCATTTATAAGGTCATGATCTATGTGGTCCAGTTTTGAAGCAGAGTTATGGTTAAAGAAACATAGTTCATGCAAAAAAGTAATGTCCAAAAACCTGGTATTTACCAAACACCATGAACATTTTTCTCCCGAACACCCCCTGTCCTCCCATACTGCAGCTGCATGGGTCCTTAATAAGCCCCCTAGGAAGACGCTCTAGCCCTCCCTCCCATGTGCATCTCATTGTCTTCCTCCCCTCTTCACTGTCTTACAATTACCCGTCAGAGAAGCCTAAGAACTGGTCTAGCAAGACAAAGTCCTCCTTGGAGGGTGGAGGAGGATAAGAACCTAAGTAGTACAAGTCAGAATCCTCCTTAATGAGCAGAGGGTGGGAAAACAGATGACAACACTCAGTTTTCAATCACTATTTACCCTGTCGTCACACAGCCAAGAAAAAAGCCTGTAAGTAAAACAGAATCTAATTTTGAAATCCTGGTCACTGTAGGTATATGCCATGAATATTAGGAACTGTGTTTCTGTGGTGCACCCACACTTATTCTGAATTTTCTGGGGGCCACACCCATCAAATGACGTGGTAAAATGAACTAGATGGACTAAATGATCATTCTCCTAACGAAAAGAGCTAGTGAAGATGCAGCAGGATTGGGGTAGGTGGGAGGAGATGTGGCTGAGGGTGAGTTCCTGCTTTGTCTTGGGAGGCTTGGCTGGGGGTGGTCTGTAGACAGTGCAGAGGGAGTTCAGAGACCCGAGTGAGGAGGCGGGAGGTGAGCCTTCGGGAAGCAGGATGAGGCAGGCAGATTGGAGCATCATCTGCCTAGGCTCCTCTCTCCAGCTGGCCTTGCAGGGCTAGCTGTGGGCTTCTTCGGGGCAGTTCAGAGCAGGGAAGGGAGCCTCAAAGGGCACTTTGACTTTACCCAGCTCCAAAGGAGGCTGCAAAAGATGACAGGCTTAGAGTTGAGGTCATGCCATACCAGAAACTCCCTCCCAGAATGGATGGCATGTCCTCAAGGGAGGACATCTTGGGAACTGTGCCTGAGAATCTGTGAAATCCTTCACAGAGCCCCAACTAACAAAACAGTCCCAGCTCACTAAGCCGAGGTTGCTTAGCCCAGCATCTCATCTATACTGAGCATAGCTAAGAATCATGAAACATTCCAAATCACAGCAGAGTTGCCAAAATAGACTTCTTGGTGTCTACCCACTGATGCTCACAGGAATTGGTACTCTAAGTACAGTTACTATTTATGGAATGGTAGCTGGTCAATGCCAGGCACCTTGCCCGCATTTCCTTTTATTTCTTCCTCCATCCCCACCGTGAAGTAGGTATTATTGTGTGCATCTCATGGATGAGGAAACTAAGCCATGGGAAAATTAAATAACTTGCCCAAACTCCCTTGGCTATTAAGTCATAGAGCAAGGATTTGAACACAGGTCTCTCTGACTCTCAACCTGAGCCTCTTTGCAAGTGTTGGTGGTTGGGTTCAGAGTTCTCTGCGTTCAAGATTTGACCCGTGCACAAAGTCCCTACTACAGTAAATTTTATCCCTGTTAAAGTCTTGTGGCCCTGCCACCTTGACCCTATATCTGAAGAAAGCTGGACACCCACCTTCCACTTCCTCTTGTCAAATGACCAACACGGGCAAGCTCCATCAACTACAATGCCTCCAAGTCTTCAATTCTCTACCAACCATCGCCCCCACCCCAATCCAGGCCAGATCTCCTATTCTGATTTTTAACCCCATTTTCAGCCATATCCATTTTTTGGAATATGTTAGCAGATCTCAGTTTCCCCAGCTCACCCTGGGATAAACACTCATTTAGATCTGAACACACCCCACTGGCTGCCTTGGGAAGAAGCCCTATGGTCCAGCTCTGATCTCTGTGCTATAAGCCGCAGTGTTGCTCACCGCCTTGTGGCCCTTACACCCCACTGCACCTCCTCAATAGAGAGTGTAGTCAGAACACGCTACACAATCTGTTGGTGGCCTAACCTTTCCTTCCCGCCAACCTCTGTCCTTGGGCTATCCCTACAACTCTGGTTTGAATGGGCATTTCCTACTGGTGACTGGGTTCCTGCTTCCAGCCTACCCCCTCCTACTCCCAATACCCATTCCTGCACAGTTTCAGTTGTAGCCACCACACCCTCCTGTTAGGTACCTGACCTTCCAAGTTCTCAGTTTCAAAAGTAAAAATGAGGTGCTACAAAAGGAAAATCTCTCAGGCACTCATTCAGAGTCTATTTTTTCTTTATGTTAATATTTTTATTTTTTAATTGAGGTATAGTATGCATACAGAAAGTGCATAAATCCTAAGTGCTCTGTGAATTCTCCCAAAGTGAATACGTCTCTGGGTATACCTCTCTGGTTAAGAAATAAAACATTAGTGGCTAGTATCAAAAAGACAAGGAGGGGCACCTGGGTGGCTCAGTTGGTTGGGCATCTGACTTCCGCTCAGGTCATGGTCTTGGAGTCCTGGGATCAAGCCCAGGTTCGGGCTCCCTGCTGAGTGTGGAGTGGGCTTCTCCCTCCCCCTCTGCTCCTTCCCCCTGCCAGTGTTCTCTCTGTCTCTCTCTCAGATAAATAAAATCTTAAAAAAAAAAAAAAAGGACAAGGAATGGGCACCTGGGTGGCTCAGTTGAGTAAGTGTCTGACTCTTGATTTCCACTCAGGTCATGATCTCAGGGTCGTGAGATGGAGCCCTGTGTTGGCTTCCATGCTCATCAAGGAGTCTGCTTCTCTCTCCTTCTCCCTCTGCCCTCCCACCAACCCCACCACTCACACATACTTTCTCTCTCTCTCTCTCTTAAAAAAAAAAAAGATAAGGAATAAAAAGTGTTGGCGAGGATGTGGAGAAAAGGAAACCCTTGTGCACTGTTGGTGGGAATGTAAACTGGTGCAGCCACTGTGGAAGACAGTAGGGGGATTCCCCAAAAAATTAAAAATGGAAGTACCATATGATCTGGGAATTCTGCTTCTGGGTATTTACCCAAAGAAAATGAAAACACTAACTTGAAAAGATACATGTGCCCTTATGTTTATTGCAGCAGTATTTACAATAGCCAAGATATGGAAGCAACCTTAGTGTCCATCAATAGATGGATGGATAAAGAAGATGTGGTATGTGTGTGTGTGTGTGTGTGTATACACACAACAGACTATTACTCAGCCATAAAAAAGAATGAGATCTTGTCACTTGCAACAACATGAATGGACCTAAAGGGAATTATGCTAAGTGAAATAAGTCAAAGATGAACACCATGACTTCATTTACATGTGGAATCTAAAAAACAAAACAAGTGAACAAACAAAAGCAGTCCCATAAATACAGAGAACAAACTGATGGTTGCCAGGAGGACGTGGGTGGGAGGATGGGCGAAATGAGTGAAGGGGATTAAGAGGCATAAACTTCCAGTCATAAAATAAATAAGTCACGAGACTAAAACAACAGGATAGGGAATATAGTCAATACTCTTGTCATAATACGGTAATAGTGATAAGTGACTACACTTGTCATGGTATACAATTGTTGAATCACTATGTTGTACATCTGAAACTAATTTAGAATCTAATTTAACACTGTATGCCAACTATACTTCAATAATAAAAATAGAGTATTGGTGATACCTCATAAGACCCCTCTTACTCCTTCCCAATCATATCTTTGTCCTCTTTCCCAAAGGTAGCCCCTATCCTAATTTATAACACCTTAGTTTAGTTTTTATTTATTTATTTTGCTACTTATTTATTTACTGAGAAAGAGAGCATGAGTGTGTGAGTGGGGGCAGAGGGAGAAGGAGAGAGAGAATCTCCAGCAGGCTCCATGCCCAATGCAGAGCCCCTCCTGGGGCTCAATCTCACAACCCTGAGATCATGATCTGCGCAGAAATCAAGAGTCAGATGCTTAACTGACTGAGCCACCAAGGCGCCCCTACCTTACGTTAGTTTTTGAATGTTTCTGATTTATATATGAATGGAAACACACAATGTATGTTCAGTTGCATCTGGTTTCTTTTATTCAAATGAGATTCATTAGTATGTCTTCATGCAGCTGTAGTTTATTTTCAATGCTATGTAGTATACCATTGTATGAATATGCCTTAATTAATTTATTTATTCTATTGTTGATGATATTTAGGTTATTTCCACTTTGGGATTGTTAAAAATAAAGTTGATATATATACACACATATATATAAGTGTGTAGGCATATACATTTTATTATGAACATTTATAACTATATATAGAAATGGAATAATATAATGAATGTAGTATACCTACCAATCAGCTTCAAAAATTATCAATGTGATCAATATTATTTTATCTTTACTCTCCCACCAGTGTTCCCTCACTTTGATTATTTTGAGATGAATATTAACATCATTAATTTTATTTCTAAATACTTGAGTGTACATCTTCTAAAGATGTATACTCTTTAAAAAAACACAAAACCATTGTCCCATCTAAAAAAATAAATGTAATTTCTTAATATCATCAAATATGTAGTCTGCACTTAACATTTCCTGATTGTCATATATCTTTTTTTGCATTAAGAAATGGATCTAAAAAAGTTCCAAAAGCTGTAATTGATAAATCTCTTATGTCTCTTTTAATTTGTAGTTTCCCCTCTATTTCTCTCTTTTTGTTCCTTGTACATTTTTGTGGAAGAGACTGGGTTGTTTGCCATGTGGAGCTTCCCATATTCTGAATTTCTTCTGATTGCAACACGTGTGTTCCCTGCCCCTGTATTTCATGTGGATTGGAAGTTAGATCCGGAGGTTTGATCAGATTCAGGTTTGGTTTTCAAGACCACTTTACAGGTTGTAGTGTATATTTCTATCAGGAGGCATCTGATTGGTTATCTTTCTTTTGTGAGGTTATAATGCATTGCTGATCTTTTTTTTTTTTTAAATATAGATATGCTCTGACTTTTCTTTCAATTCAGATTTAGCATTACAGGTTTTTTCCTCCTTTTGTCGAAGTACAATTGACATACAGTATTATAGTAGTTTCAGGTATACAACATAGTGATTTGACAATTACATACCTAATGAAATGCTCACCATGTTAAGTGCAGTTACCCTCTGTCACCACACATTATTACAATATTATTGACTATGTTCCCTATGCTGCACTTTAGGATTACAGGGTTTTTTACTTAACTTCATTGATCTTAAAAACTCTCCTTCCAACCATGCCCAAGTCTCAGTTCTCAATGATACCACATTCTTCATTCTATTTGTCCTATAGTGGACAGAGAGCAGTCTCAGAATATCAAGTCAAATGCTATTACCCACAGTAGGGTCCCTGAACGCAGTGAAAACATTTTTTTTTTTTAAAGATTTTATTTATTTATTTGAAGAGAGAGACACAGCCAGAGAGGGAACACAAGCAGGGGGAGTGGCAGAGGGAGAAGCAGGCTTCCCGCCGAGCAGGGAGCCCGATGCGGGGCTCGATCCCAGGATCCGGGGATCACGACCTGAGCCAAAGGCAGACGCTTAACGACTGAGCCACCTAGGCGCCCCGTGAAAACATTTTTTTGTAGTTCCTTTTGTCCTTAGAGTATATCTCACTAGTGATGTCCAGTCAAATCACGGAGGTTTAAAGAAAGCCCCTTCCTGTGTGATTGTGATGTGATTACCCCGTTAACTGGATATACAGGTTCATTTATTTCCTTTCACTTTTGATGTGTATAAATTTTTTTCTAATTTAGTTTTTTTTTTTTTTTTAAAGATTTTATTTATTTATTTGACAGAGAGAGACACCGCGAGAGAGGGAACACAACCAGGGGGAGTGGGAGAGGGAGAAGCCGGCTTCCCGCGGAGCAGGGAGCCCGATGCGGGGCTCGATCCCAGGATCCTGAGATCATGACCTGAGCTGAAGGCAGACGCTTAACGACTGAGCCACCCAGGCGCCCCTCTAATTTAGTTTTAATAAGTTTAAAAACTTAGTTTAATAATTTAATAAGATAAAATAGTTACATGGTCTGAAAGTCAAATGTGCCAGATGTATTTTTTATTTCCTTTGGACTTAGTTTTCTTTAACTACCTTGGAACTTTTTTTTTTAAAGATTTTATTTATTTGATACAGAGAGACACAGCGAGAGAGGGAACACAAGCGGGGGGGGTGGCAGAGAGAGAAGCAGGCTTCCCGCCGAGCAGGGAGCGCGATGCGGGGCTCATCCCAGGACTCTGGGATCATGACCTGAGCCGAAGGCAGACGCTTAACGACTGAGCCACCCAGGTGCCCCTTGGAACTTTTTTTTTTTTTTTAAGTAGGGTCCCCGTCCAGCATGGAGCCCAATGTGAGGCTTGAACTCACGACCCTGAAATCAAGACCTGAGCTGAGATCAAGAGTTGAATGCTCAACCAACTAAGGCACCCAGGTGCCCCTGGAACTTTTTTTTTTTTTGAGAGAGAGAGAGAGAGTGTGTGTGTGTGGGTGTCCGAGGAGGGGAGAGGGATGGAGAGAATCTTAACCAGGCTCCACGCCCAGCGCAGGAGCCTGACCCAGGGCTCAATCTAAAGACCCTGAAATCATGACTTGAGTAGAAGTCAAGAGTCCAACACTTAACCAACTGAGCCACCCAAGCACCCCATTTCTTAAGTTAAAAAACTTGCCCAAGGAAATAGAGGTGTTAAGTGACAGTATCACTATTAAGCCCAGCTCTTCAAGGATTTCC
>NW_028065976.1:0-388 GCF_054177405.1 Leptonychotes weddellii
TGAGAGGAGACGAAATCCAGGTCTCCTACTCCTCCGCCATCTTGCTCCGCCCCCCTTGTGGGCTTGTTTTAAAGCCAGATGATACGCGGCTGATTCTTGTTCTGGGAATTAACGTGGTATGTTCACCCGAGTTCAGGGCATCAAGCTGCCTGAGGAATGTTGCTGGGACTCCACACGGATTCTGGCCTCAGTTGACACCTCACCTGAAGCATCTCATGGATGGACGTCCTTGAGGACGCATCTCATGGATCTCGTGGATGGACGTCCTTGAGGACAAGGATCTGAGCCTCATTCTGAGACAGGCAGGGAGGGTCTTGGCCAGGAGTGCGTACTCGGGTCTGTGCCCCCCAACGCAGGGCTTGAACTCAGCACCCTGAGATCAAGAGCA
>NW_028065977.1:0-388 GCF_054177405.1 Leptonychotes weddellii
GAAGATGGACTCTGAAAAACAAACTGAGGGTTCTAGAGGGGAGGGGGGTGGGAGGATGGGTTGGTCTGGTGGTGGGTGTTGAGGAGGGCACGTTCTGCATGGAGCACTGGGTGTTGTGCACGAACAATGAATCATGGAACACTTCATCTAGAACTAATGATGTAATGTATGGGGATTAACATAAGAATAAAAAAAAAAATGGCATATTGAAAACAAAATAAATAAATATGAAAATGAATGTAAATATATATATTTTAAACCCACATTTAAAACAGACAAAGCAAGCATTATGACCAAATTCAGATATGACATGATTTTGGAATTATCACACTGGGAAATTAAAATAACTATGATTACTATGTTAAGGGTTCTAATGGGAAAAACAGAC
>NW_028065978.1:0-388 GCF_054177405.1 Leptonychotes weddellii
TTTGAAGATTAAATAATGTGAAAAAAATATTGTTTAGTGTATCCATTTTAAAAATATTCTTTGACTTATTTCCAAAATGCATTTATAGATTTTTTACAATGAATGTACGAGTGATTGTTTCCTTTTTGAAGGTGGTGTCAGGAGCTGTACAGATTATCACAGAGGCTCATTAAAATTCAGCTGAAATTGAAAAAAAAAACCCACAATATTTACTAGCTTTTAATGCTGGTAAAAACACAATTACTAGCACTTAATGAGAGGCCACTACTTGACAGTCACTATGCTACATATTTTGCATTCATCATCCTGTTTAGTCATTATTAGTCTATTTTTAAAATGACAGAATGGAAATTTAGAAGATTTAAGAAAGGGTCTGAGATCATGCTGT
>NW_028065979.1:0-388 GCF_054177405.1 Leptonychotes weddellii
GGAACGTGTACTGTTCTTCCTCCAACACCTGTGGTCCTGAGGTGAGCAGCAGCAGGTGAGGAAGGGGGTGATGGGAGCTGAGCAGAAGCTGGGAAGCCAGTAGTGGGAGGGACATCAGCCTCAGATGATGGCCTTAAGGACAGTGAGAGAGCTTGGGAGGCCGGCTGACCTCTCAGAGCACCTGAAATACACCTGTGACTCCTGACCACGTCCTGTTCACATGCATGTGTATGCATGTGTATGTCTATGTGTATGCATGTGTGCGTGTGTATGCATGTGTATGTCTATGTGTATACATGTGTGCGTGTGTATGCACGTGTATGTGTATGCACGTGTGCATGTGTATGCATGTGCATGTCTATGTGTATGCATGTGTGCATGTGTATGC
>NW_028065980.1:0-388 GCF_054177405.1 Leptonychotes weddellii
GTGCACGGAGCTTTGCCAAGGCACAGAAATCAATAAAACAGGACCCTGGCCTTTGTGAAAGTTCAGGGTTAGCTTAACGTGTAAACAAGTGTCGCTCACTGGAACGATACAGTCTTGGAAGACTCACTGGAAGAATACAGAGTGGGAGTCTTGTGTAGGCGGGAGGAAGGGTCACTTCCGACGGGGGAGGGAGAAGAGGCCCAACGAAGAGGTGGCTCTTGGAAAGGAGTTTTGAAAGATTCGAAGTAGGCGACAGTCCTGCACACCCACTATGTGCCATCCTCTGCAACAGCACATTCTATCTGTGGTGTTGACAGTCTGGCACTCACTGTGAGCCCTCAATGAGAGGGCTCAGGTCTGGGGAGCTGGAAGTCTCACTGAGAGCCCC
>NW_028065981.1:0-388 GCF_054177405.1 Leptonychotes weddellii
TCAGGGCGGGGCTAGAGCGGGGACCCAGGGTTACCCATCTAGAGGCAGCCAAATCCTATCTTCACCACCCAGGGCTCAGAGGGTAAGAATACCTACCTAACCAGTGCTGGGAAGATTTAATGGGATATGCATAAGGCTCCCAAGCAAAGCAGATGCCCAATAAATAGAACGTCTTGATTCTATATGCAAATTTTATTCTGTATGTGAATTTTAATCTATATGTAAGTAGCACAAATGATCATTTTCATATAACAAAGGGCAGTGATCCCAGACTGTCGATCACATCCAGTCAGCATGTGACCATTGAGCATGTAATCGCAGTATCTCCAATGCATGTACACACTGAACTTCCCAGCAGATATATACTACATAAGTTACCACCTATAAA
>NW_028065982.1:0-388 GCF_054177405.1 Leptonychotes weddellii
GATTACCTGAAAAATAGGTAAGCACATGCTAGGTCTAACAAGGGAAATGAATATTTTCTGTTTTGTGTTTCCTTTGTGTCAGGAACATGAAGATGACTCTTCTTCTGTGTTTGATGAATATTTTCAAGGACACCAGAAGGAATGAAGAATTTATCAGAGTAACTATATACGTGAAGCACTTGCTACTGAACCAGCAAGACATTCTTCTCTTAGAAGGATGCAATACTAGAAGGCTACCTGTTTTAATGAAAAAAAGCAATACTTGGCTCTTTATCAGCAGCATGCCTGAGTCAAATTCTAGTTATTTTGAAATGGCTGATGTTTCAAGTGGAATCTTTTAGTATTATTTAAACAACATCAATTTAGATTTTAAATGTTGAAATTGACA
>NW_028065983.1:0-388 GCF_054177405.1 Leptonychotes weddellii
TGTGCGTGTGCATGCTGACCGTGTGTGCGTGTGTATGCTGACCGCATGCGTGTGCATGCTGACTCTGTGTGCATGTGCATGCTGACTGCGTGTACATGCTGACCATGTGCGTGTGCATGCTGACTGCATGCGTGTGCATGCTGACCCTGTGTGCATGTGCATGCTGACCGTGTGTGTGTATGCATGCTGACCATGTGTGTGCATGCTGACCGTGTGTTTCTGTGTGCAGCCACCGGTGTCTGCACAACCTGGACGCGGGCTCACTTGACGCTCTGCTCTGCACTGTCGCGGCACCGCGTGTCCACTCCAGCCCCTCCTGCTCACCTGTCGGCTCCACTCACGGGGAGAGCCTGGGTTCCCGCCTCTCGCGTCCGCTCACGGAGGGTCC
>NW_028065984.1:0-388 GCF_054177405.1 Leptonychotes weddellii
TAAGGGGCAGAGGGAGAGGGAGAACAGACTCCCTCTGAGCAGGGAGCTGGCGGTGGGCTCCATCCCAGGACCTTGATATCATAACCTAGCCAAAGGCAGATGCTTAACCAACTGAGCTATCCAGGCACCCCTTGAACTAATTGTATGTGTGTGCTTTTACATATATATGAAAAGATAATAATTAAAAGGAAAAAAAAAACTGGTAAGAGTTACCACACACAAGTTTAAAATATTTGAATGTTTTATCTCAAAATTACAACAAAGAATTATCTGGCTCAAAATGTCAAATAGTGCCAAGATGAGGAACCCTGGTCTTAAGAATTGTCTATAACAAATGTTGTTTAGGGTGGAGTGAAATGTGCACTCCATGTACTCCTTTCTGATGATT
>NW_028065985.1:0-388 GCF_054177405.1 Leptonychotes weddellii
GGGGCGCCTGGGTGGCTCAGTTGGTTAAGCGACTGCCTTCGGCTCAGGTCATGATCCTGGAGTCCCGGGATCGAGTCCCGCATCGGGCTCCCTGCTCGGCGGGGAGTCTGCTTCTCCCTCTGACCCTCCTCCCTCTCATGCTCTCTGTCTCTCATTCTCTCTCTCTCAAATAAATAAATAAAATCTTTAAAAAAAAAATAAATAAAAAATAAATAAAAATAAAAAAAAATCTGACTGAGATATTGCAATGGTTACAAACTAAAACCAGATAAACATACATTTACTTTCTTAATAATGGAGAACAGTGTTAAGGGCACATGTAATGGGAGAGCCCATTTTCAGCTTAAGCTGCCCCCAGCAAGCATTCATTTAGGCTGTGATCTCTGTG
>NW_028065986.1:0-8098 GCF_054177405.1 Leptonychotes weddellii
TTTTTAAAGATTTTATTTTTATTTATTTGAGAGAGAGAGAATGAGAGAGAGAGAACACCTGAGAGGGGATAGGGTCAGAGGATGAAGCAGACTCCCTGCCGAGCAGGAAGCCCGATGCGGGACTCGATCCAGGGACTCCAGGATCATGACCTGAGCCGAAGGCAGTCGCTTAACCAACTGAGCCACCCAGGCGCCCCAACAAATAATTTTTTTGGTGTAAGTATGTCCCATGCAATATTTATTTTGCTAAACCTGGCGGCCCTATCCCTAACCCCTTTCTGGAATCAGTCACCGCCTCCTCTGAATTCTCACATCATTTTGTCAGCTCTTTTGTTATATAACATATTTAATTCTTCCTTGTTTTACAGTAAATTCAGAGATCTGCCTCTTCTATAGTTTATAAACACTTTGAAGGCAAGAATTGCACCTAGCTCCCTTTTTTGCAGATAGTCGGTACTCATAAATGTCGTTTATTTTTATTTTATTTTATTTAAGATTTTTTCTTTATTTATTTGTCAGCAAGAGAGAGAGCACAAGGAGGTGGAGCAGCAGGCAGAGGGGGAAGCAGGCTCCCCGCTGAGCGAGGAGCCCGATGTGGGGCTCAATCTCAGGGCCCCAGGATCATGACCTGAGCCGAAGGCAGATGCTTAACTGACTGAGCCACCCAGGTATCACCATAAATGTCATTAAAAAAAAATTTTTTTTTTGAGAGAGAGCAATTGGCGGGGGGAGGGGCAGAGAAAGAGGGAAAGAGAGAATCTCAAGGAGGCTCCATGCTCAACGCAGAACCCGAGGTGGGGCTCGATCTCACAACCCTGAGATCATGACCTAAGCTGAAATCAAGAGTTGGATGCTTAACCGACTGAGCCACCCATGCAGCCCTCATAAATGTCATTTTTACTGAATGGAATTAGGCATTCTACTGCATTGGTTCAGGCAGCCTCTTACTTCAGATAGTATCTCTAGAACACTATGCACTTCTTTTCAGCCCTATTAATTTGGTATTAATATGCTAATAATATTAACAAGATTTACTGAGTATATTCTCCATGTACATACTGCTGAATCGCTCAGTTCACAAGGGCTGGGACCACATCTCTTTTACTGAGCAATGTATATTCAAAACTACCACAATTATCAGGTCTTAAAAAGTGTATAATAAATATTTTTTTAAAATACGAGGCATTTCACATGTATTATGTCATTTATGTCTCTGCAAAACCCTATAAGATCAGTATTATCAGATCCACTTCTTTTTGGATGAGAAAAGTAAGATTTAAAGAGATCATGAGAGGGGTGCCTGGGTGGCTCAGTCAGTTAAACAGCTGACTTCAGCTCAGGTCATAATCTCAGGGTCCTGGGATTGAGCCCTACAACAGGCTCCACACTCAGTGGGGAGTCTGTTTGTCCCTCTGCCCCTCCCCCTGCTTGTGCTCTCTTTCACTCTCTCTCTCTCTCCCCGCCTCTCAAATAAATAAAGAAAATCTTAAAAAAATAAAGAGGTCATGAGATACAAAGTAATAACTCTGGTTTATATATCTCTGAAGTCCATACTTTTAAGGATTTTATATGATACAAGCGAGTATTGATGCCTTTTAAAAATGGACATTCCATCTCAAACAGGACTCAAGCACCCTTGAAAAGGTCCTTGTAAACAAAATAATGTATTTTTCAAGCGTTGGAACTGAGACTTAAAAGTGGGTAATTTGGGATGCCTGGGTGGCTCAGTTCGTTGAGCATCCAACTCTTGGTTTCAACTCAGGTCTTGATATTGGGGTTGTGGGATTGAGCCTGGGTCAGGCTCCATGCTCAGTGTGGAGTCTACTTAAGACTCTCTCTCCCTCTGCTCCTCCCTCCCACCCCCCCCAATAAATAAATAAATACTTTTTTTGAGAGAGAGAGAAAGAGAGAGCAAGAGTGGGAGGGAGGAGCAGAAGGACAGGGACAAGCAGACTCCCCACCAAACAGGGAGCCCAGGGCCCCGCGATCATGACCTGAGCCGAAGGCAGACGCTTAACCAACTGAGCCACCCAGGTGCCCCAATAAATAAATCTTAAAAAAAAAAAAAGTTAAGTAATTTACTCAAGTAAATGGCAAAGCTAGAACTGGGATGAGCTAAGGCTACCTACTTCAGAGTCCTTGCTTACCACAAGCACTGTACTTCCCAGACAGTGTTAGTCCCTGAGCAACCTCTAAACTCTCAGAGACTATAAAAAATATTGAAGGAAAAGAGCTACTTGCTCTCTTGCATCTGGGTACTGACTCATTCATCCTTCCAACCAGTGTTCCTGTGCCTGCCGTGTGGCCCCGCCTTTTTGCTTTTCTTCCCTGCATTCCTCTGCTTCTGGGAAAAACTTTTCTCCCAGACAAATTCTGTGGTTCTGTGGGAGCTGCTGTTGTCTTGAAAGATCCAACACCCTAGCGCACTGTTGAGGAGTCTGAGGCGACCATGCTGTTTGATCAAAGTACCTAAGCCCCTGGCCACAGATCATAATGCCTTTAGATGCAATTCCAAGAACTTTTACCGATGAGGAAAGGGAGGCTTGCACAAGTTATTTACCCAAAGTTTCACAACCACTCAGTGGTAAGACTAGCGCTCCAATACTGTATTAATTGTGAAGTTACACAACACAAATACTGATACTTCGCTACAAAACATTGGCAGTAAAGCCCATTATCTTACAAATAATTATTAAGACAAGGAATAATCTACAGAAGTATTAGATAAAAGGTAAAATGTAACTTATGTTCAAAAGCAAGTTAAAAAAATATAATTATGGGGACGTGTGGGTGACTCAGTGGATTAAGCATCCGACTCTTGATTTCAGCTCAGGTCATCAGATCAAGTCCCTTGTCCGGCTCTGCGCTCAGTGGAGAGTCTGCTTGAGATTCTCTCTCCCTTTCCCTCTGCCTCTCCCACTCGTGCTCTCTTTCTCTCTCTCTAAAATAAATAATCTTAAAAAATGTAATTTTGTGTGTCCTTAAGATTTTAATTTTGTGTTACTACTCTCATGCTAAAACCTGTGACACAACTTGTCTCTGAATAATATTATTCTTTCTTCACTCAGAAAATTACCTCATATAGCTGGTTTAGCTACTCTGAGGATGTCCCAGCAGAAGGTGGGATAAACTGGTTCAAGCTTGATAAAGAGGTCTGGACTGCATATATAGATAGGCAAATTCTTTAAGGCAATTTGGGAGGGTGGGGTGAAGAATGGTTGATTTTATTAATAGATTAAATAGGAAAATGAGACAAGATAACAGGACTCCTCATCTTCACATCTTGCCTTCTCATGATGCCAAAAGGAATCTACCTAAAACTTAAATGGGTGGCTCAGTCAGTTGAGAATCCGACTCTTGATTTTGGCTCAGGTGGTGATCTCAGGGTTGTGACCTCCTCCATGAGATGGAGCCTGGGAGTCTGCTTGAGATTCTCTCTCTCCCTATCTCCCCCTACCCCTTCTCAAAACACACACACACACACGAACCCAAAACTTAAATTGATCATATTATTCTTTTGCCTAGAATCTGACAGTGATTCCGATTACCTAGAAAATCAAGGCCAAGCTCGGTCTCGGCGCTCACCTAACGCTTACATCCCATTTCCAGGACTAACAACAGGGAACTGGTGGTAAGTAGTTCCTTTCATGAATTCTGGCGAGCGCTCAATGACTGTGTTGATTCTCATTTCATCACCTTTGACCACGATGTCTACTCTCTCTGTAAACTCTCTTTCTTGTCTCCACAACTTTACCACCTCCACTACTACCATCTGCCCTGCTAACGACTTCATCTTTTAAGACTCAGCTCGGAAGTCTTCTCCCCAAGTGAGCCTTTCCTAACCCCACAGGCTGGGCTGAGTATCTCTGCTCTGAGCTTTTATAATACCAAGTGCATATCTCTATTAGAGCTCTTTCCACATTAGTAGTATAATTACCTAAACTTACTCCATGAGTTCTGTGAAGGTTTTTCAATTTTTTAGCAAACAGCTTGGCACCAGGCATAGTAGAGACTCAGTAAATAACTGTTGAAGCAATGACTCTGATTCATTCGAGATGCACACATCAAATATTACTGAGTACCTACTAAATGCCAGGCCTAGATGCTAAGGATCAAAACAGATAAAGTCCTTGCTTTCCTGTCCTCAAACGATATAAAGGCAATTGTATTAATTTCCTATTGTTGCTGAAGCAAAATACCACACATTTAGTGACTTAAAACAATTCAAATTTATTATGTCACAATTTGTAGGTCAGAAGTCCAGGTAGGGTTGGCTGTTTCCTCTGCTCCAGGTCTCATATGGTGAAAACCAGGATGTCAGCTTGTATCTGGTGGCTCTGGGGGAGAACATGCTTTTAAAGGTAATTTAGCTTTTACAGGGCACCTGGGTGGTTCAGTCGATTGAGCGATTGAGTGTCCGAGTCTTGGTTTCAGCTCAGGTCATGGTCTTGGCGTCCTGGGATCGCCCCCATGGGGCTCTGCACTCAGCAGGGAGTCTGCTTGTCCCTGTCCCTCCCCCTTTGCTCCTCCCCTCCCTCTCGCTCACTCTCTCTCTCAAACAAATAAAATCTTTTTTTTTTTTAAAGGTAATTTAGCTTTTGGCATAATTCAGTTCCTTGCAGCTATAGGGCTGAGGTCCCCATTTCCTCGTTGGCTGCCAGCCAAGAACATCTCTTAGCTCCTTAAGGCCATCTGTATTCCTTGTTAAATTGTCCCCACTTCTTCCTGTCACTCCAGCACCCATGAATCTCTCCGACTTTTCTTCTGCCAAATCTCTACTGCTTCCAACCTGAGAAAGTTCTCCACTTTTAGGGGAACATGTGATTAGATTGGACCCACCTGAACCATCCAGGATAATTTCCTTTTCTTAAAATCTGTATCTTAATTACTTCCGCAAAGTCCCTTTTGCCATGTAACATAATTTATTCACAGGTTAAGGGCATGAGCATTTTTTTAAGAGGCCATTATTCTTTCTGCCTACCAAAGTAACTCTTCTTCTAGAATTATTTCCTGGCATATCCCTTACTGAGGTGATCTGGAGAAATACTTCACAGCAATATGTCTAAATTTATTTTGGCTACGTCATTAAGTTTTGTTTGAACAATAAAGAGACTAAACGTTCTTTGAACAAGTATTATGAGCCAGACCTTACTAGTTAATAGAAAAAAAGGGTTGACTATGGGTTTACAGAAGAGAAAGATCTAAGATAGACAATCAGTCAATCTTGTAAATTGAACGAAAACAGTCAGTCAATGATACAGGAGCAAAGCAGATGTCTATTTTATCTAGCAGCAAAAGAAAATGGGTTTGAACAATTATTGTATTTCGTATTATTCCAAGTATGATCTTTTCCTGAAGGCTATTAAATATTGTTAGTCTCCTATTAAAAACACAAGATAATCTCCTATTTTGCACATTACTGAATTTATTTTGTTTGAAAGTAATTGAAATTCAAAAATTTTTAAATAAACATTTTTAAAAAAGTAATTGAAATTCTCTTTTCTCCTAAAACTTTTTCCGACATCAAAAGAATCACCAATTTTTAAAAATTTTTAACTAGTAATCTGAATAAAATTAAAAATTAATTCAATAATACAGAATTTTACAGGGTCTACTATTTGCTAGGTATCTATGCTAGATCTGGAGGATTTACAAATATAAATATGTTTGTTATACTTCCTGCCTACAGGAAACTCATAGGCATATAAATGAATGAATTACAATACTGTGCAGCCAGGGCACTAGAAGCAAGCACAAATGGAAGAAATGATTTACTCTATGAAGTAGTAAGATAAGCCTTTTCTGGTTTTTTCTTTTTAAATTTTTAAAGACTTAATTTTTTGGGGCGCCTGGGTGGCTCAGATGGTTGAGCCTCTGCCTTCGGCTCAGGTCGTGATCCCAGGGTCCTGGGATCGAGTCCCACATCGGGCTCCCTGCTAGGTGGGGAGCCTGCTTCTCCCTCTGCTTCTCTCTCTCTCTTTGACTCTAATGAATAAATAAATAAAACATTTAAAAAAAAAAAGACTTAATTTTTTTAGAAAATTTTAGGTTCACAGAAAAATTGACAGGAGGATACACAGATTTCCCATATACCTTGGGCCCGTGTATATGCATGGCCTTCCCCATTATGGACATCCGCCAGAGTGGTACATTTGTTACAATCAATGAATCTGCATTGACACATTGTAATAACCCCAAGTCCATAGTTTAGGGTTCACTGTTGGTGTTGTACATTCTATGGGTTTGGACTAATGTATAGTAACATGTTGTCATCATCATAGTATCATATAGAGTATGTTCACTGCTCTAAAAATACTCTGGGTTCTGCCTATTCATCTCCCTTTCCCCCAATTCCTAACCTTTAGCAATCATTGGTCTTTTTACTGCCTCCATAGTTTTGCCTTTTCCAGAATGTCGTATGGTTGGGATCATATGGTTGGTATGTAGCCTTTTCAGATTGGTTTCTTTCACTTAGTAATAAGCATTTAAACTTCCTCTACATCTTTCCATGGCTTGAAGCTCACTTCTTTTTATCACTGACTAATATTCCATTGTTTGGATGTATCACAGTTATTTGTTCATTCACCTACTGAAGGACATCTTGGCTGTTTCTAAGTTTTGACAATAATGGATAAAACTGCTATAAACCTCTGTGTGTAGGTTTTTGTGTGGACATAATTTTTTAACTCCTTTGGATAAATACCAAGGAGTGGGATTGCTGGATGTATGGTAATAGTATGTTTAGGTTTTGTAGGCTTTTCTGGTTTTGAAGGAGGCATAAACAAAGTCACTGAAGTACAAAAAGGCACAAGGTATTTGGAGAACTATATTATGGTTGGGGAACATAATATATTAACCGGTTGAAGGTTGTGATTCTGCCTACCACAGTAACTATTCTTCTAGAATTATTTCCTGGCATATCCCTCCCTGAAGTGATTTGTAGAAATACCTCACAGCAAGATGTCTACATTTATTTTGGCTACAGCATTAAGTTTGTTTGAACAATAAAGAGACTAGATGTTCTTTAACAGGTATTATGAGACAGAACTTATTAGTTAATAGAAAAAAAGGGTAAAGAGCAGCCTGTGGTGAAGTTAAGGCTGGAAGGTCGGCGGGGTTGGAACCTGCTATGGAGGTATGCATTTTATTCTATGCAGATGAAGTGACAGCAAAAACTTTTTAATCAGGAACAACACATGATTGGATTTGTACTTTAGAAAGATTACTTTGGCTGCACAGAAAAGAATGGCTCTGGGTTAGAGGTCAGTTACAGCCTGGAAAACCAGTTTGGATAAGATTGTGTCTCAAGGATGAAAGCCTAAATTAATACAGTGGAAATGACAATGCAGAGCCAGTGGGAAGATGAGAGAGATTTGGCAGTAGGAATCATCAGACTTCACAACTGTTAAAGGTGTATGGGGGTAGACAGGGAGGGAAGGGAAGGGCAAAGAAGGAGAAGGACTTGAGAATTATTTGAAAATTTCTGACATGGGAGAAAAATCTAGATATTTGATGAAGCCTGACTAAATTAGGGAATAAAGGAAAACAAGGGGAGAATAGATGGTGACAAAGACTTTCTGTTTGACCAAACTTTAGGCATCTGTGAATCCTCCTCTCAGGTAGTCTTCCTGCCTGGACCCTGTCTTTGGCCTGCCAAGTCCAGTTTTGGTAAGAATCCTGCTAAGTCAGTTTGGAGAGAATCTCCCACCCTTTCTATCTGACCACCCTTGATATCTGATCAAATTCCTCATCCCCCACCTTTGATATATGACCTCACAGGCCTGTCCTCAGCAAGAATCCTGTGAAATCGGTTAAACAAGAATCACTCTCACGCTTGATGTCCCCTCTTAGTAATTTTCTATCCACTGACCCCTCTCACTCTGCTCATCTGCTGTGCATCTCCAGCTGTCATAGTTGAGCCCAATCTCTCTTCCCTACTGCAATAGTCTTGACACCTACAGCAATAAGGTCTTTCTTACAGTTTTAATAAGTGGAAGAATAATTTTTTTTTAACAATGGGGAGAAGCATCACTCCAGAACTAAAGTTATCTCCAAACACCTCTAAAGTTTAATTTGTTGCATACATCTTTTAACTATC
>NW_028065987.1:0-388 GCF_054177405.1 Leptonychotes weddellii
CAGGTAGCCTGAGGCACTGGCAGGACCACACGGTGCGCGCGTGCGCATGCGTGTGCCGGGGGCGGGCACGCGCATGCGTTTGCCGGGGGGGGGGGGGGGGAGCGTGCGCATGCGTGAGCCTGAAGAAGGGGGCAGGGGTGTGGGGGGGGACCCGCGCTTCTACACCGCACCGTCCTCGAGACCCTGGATTTAGACCTCTGTGCTTATCTACACATGAGATTAAACACAGAGTTACAGAGATGCACAGACAGGGTTGGGCATATAAAATGTGCCATTTTTGTAATCCAGTCTTAGCACTGAAAAAATACTGGGAGCCCAAGGAAGCAAACAAAAGCCAACTGGCACTGGCCCATCGTGACCTCCGCAACGCCTGGGCCCCAGGCCAGAG
>NW_028065988.1:0-388 GCF_054177405.1 Leptonychotes weddellii
TAGATGAGAATCATGGAACTATAGCCCAGCTGATACTTTGAATGCAGTATTGGAGGGGCAGAGCAGAGGACTGATCTAAGCCATGCCCAGACTCCTGAGTTACAAAAACTGGAAGAAAATAACTGAGTGTTGTTTTAAGGCACGAAGTTCGTTGTAATTTGTTACGCAGTAATAGAAAAGTAGTATAGATTTTTTTTTTAAAGATTTTATTTATTTATTTGACAGAGAGAGACACAGCGAGAGAGGGAACACAAGCAGGGGGAGTGGGAGAGGGAGAAGCAGGCTTCCTGCCGAGCAGGGAGCCCGATGCGGGGCTCGATCCCAGGACCCCGGGATCATGACCTGAGCCGAAGGCAGACGCTTAACAACTGAGCCACCCAGGCGCCCC
>NW_028065989.1:0-388 GCF_054177405.1 Leptonychotes weddellii
CTCTGAAAAACAAACAGGGTTCTAGAGGGGAGGGGGGTGGGAGGATGGGTTAGCCTGGTGGTGGGTATTGAGGAGGGCACATTCTGCATGGAGCACTGGGTGTTATGCACAAACAATGAATCATGGAACACTTCATCTAAAACTAATGATGTAATGTATGGGGATTAACATAAGAATAAAAAAAAAAGAAAAAAAAAAGGGGGGGAGGGGAATTGAAAGACCCTGAACTTACTATTTGAGAAACTGGTTTGATCATATTGCTATTAACTGACAAAAGTAATAGATTCAGAGATTGTTGTTGGATGTATTGTGCATGTTGTAGGGAGTGCTTTTCCATAGAGAAGGCTATACATAAGACTAGTTTCTAACATTGTGAGTTTTAGATACC
>NW_028065990.1:0-388 GCF_054177405.1 Leptonychotes weddellii
TTATATACCTTTGACTTTCACTCTAATCCTTCCTTACATACATTGTTGCTGTTCTCTAGAATGTTTTGAAATGCCTACCATCTTCTAAACTGTATTTAAGTTTGCTAGAAAAAAAGGATTGCATAGTCCACTTACTCCCAAAGTTCTATCTGTTATCACAGAATAAATCTTTTTTTTAAAAATATTTTCTTTTTTTTTTTAAAGATTTTTTATTTATTTATTTGAGACAGAGAGAATGAGAGACAGAGAGCATGAGAGGGAAGAGGGTCAGAGGGAGAAGCAGACTCCCTGCCGAGCAGGGAGCCCGATGCGGGACTCGATCCCGGGACTCCAGGATCATGACCTGAGCCGAAGGCAGTCGCTTAACCAACTGAGCCACCCAGGCGCC
>NW_028065991.1:0-388 GCF_054177405.1 Leptonychotes weddellii
AGGGCGAGCCGACGGGGCTTCAGCGCTGCGGAGCGTGCGTTCCGATCTGGTGGGGCCCCCGAGGCAGGCAGTGGGCGCACAGCTCCGGGCCCCGAGGCGGCCTCCCTCTGCGAGGTCTGCGGCTGGGGTGGGCGCGCGCGGGGCGCAGACGAGACCCCTGCCGACCCCAGATCTGGTGGGGCCTGCGAGGCAGGCAGTGGGCGCGCAGCTCCGGGCCCCGGGGCGGCCTCCCTCTGCGAGGCCTGCGGGTGGGGTGGGTGCGCGCGGGGCGCAGACGAGACCCCCGCCGACCCCAGATCTGGTGGGGCCTGCGAGGCAGGCAGTGGGCGCGCAGCTCCGGGCCCCGGGGCGGCCTCCCTCTGCGAGGCCTGCGGGTGGGGTGGGTGCG
>NW_028065992.1:0-388 GCF_054177405.1 Leptonychotes weddellii
AAACCATAAGAGACTCTTAATCTCAGGAAATAAACTGAGGGTTGCTGGAGCGGAGGGGGTAGGAGGGATGGAGTAGCTAGGTGATGGACATTGGGGAGGGTGTGTGCTATGGTGAGTGCCGTGAATTGTGTAAGACTGTTGAATCACAGACCTGTACCCCTGAAACAAATAATACATTATATGTTAATAAAAAAAAAAAAGTGACAATAGCCTAGGACATGAAGAGAATGGAAATCACTTCTCCAAAGCCAAAATTGTTTAAAATACACTTTCAAAACACAATGAAAATATTGTCAATTATTTAAATAATGTTTAAACAAAGAGCTCCAACAATATAAAAAGTTTAAAACTCACTGCTAAATAAACACTGAGTCAAAGATGAAGCACA
>NW_028065993.1:0-388 GCF_054177405.1 Leptonychotes weddellii
AGAAGATGGACTCTGAAAAACAAACTGAGGGTTCTAGAGGGGAGGGGGGTGGGAGGATGGGTTGGTCTGGTGGTGGGTGTTGAGGAGGGCACGTTCTGCATGGAGCACTGGGTGTTGTGCACGAACAATGAATCATGGAACACTTCATCTAGAACTAATGATGTAATGTATGGGGATTAACATAAGAATAAAAAAAAAATGGCATATTGAAAACAAAATAAATAAATATGAAAATGAATGTAAATATATATATTTTAAACCCACATTTAAAACAGACAAAGCAAGCATTATGACCAAATTCAGATATGACATGATTTTGGAATTATCACACTGGGAAATTAAAATAACTATGATTACTATGTTAAGGGTTCTAATGGGAAAAACAGAC
>NW_028065994.1:0-388 GCF_054177405.1 Leptonychotes weddellii
CCTGGGTGGCTCAGTCGTTAAGCGTCTGCCTTCGGCTCAGGTCATGGTCCCAGGGTCCTGGGATCGAGCCCCACATCGGGCTCCCTGCTCGGCAGGAAGCCTGCTTCTCCCTCTCCCACTCCCGCTGCTTGTGTTCCCTCTCTCGCTGTATCTCTCTCTGTCAAATAAATAAAAAATCTTTAAAAAAAAAAAAAATTTTGTTTCCCTTAGGTAGTATTCATGAGCTATCAAAAAGAAAGTGCTGAATTACATAGGTAGCTCCTTTAGAAAATAAACTGGACTTTTTGCATATTTTTAAATATATATAACCTGATTTATTTAAAGTTAAAAAAAAAAATGAGGCAGCTAATTCCTTAAGGCAGTAGTTCTCAAAATGTGGACCAGCAGC
>NW_028065995.1:0-388 GCF_054177405.1 Leptonychotes weddellii
GGGCGCCTGGGTGGCTCAGTCGGTTAAGCGTCTGCCTTCGGCTCAGGTCATGATCCCAGGGTCCTGGGATCGAGCCCCACATCGGGCTCCCTGCTCCGCGGGAAGCCTGCTTCTCCCTCTCCCACTCCCCCTACTTGTGTTCCCTCTCTCGCTGTGTCTCTCTCTGTCAAATAAATAAATAAAATCTTTAAAAAAAAAATCTTCATTTATTACATATTGTTTTTATTTTTAAAATATTTTATTATACATATAATTTGGTTATTGGTGACTGTGGTCCTACCCCACTAGAGTTCTTCTGTATTATATAGGCTATAAACCACAGTACCTTTCTAAAATGAGGGGAAATATCTGAATTCTGAAGTCTGGCTCTAAATGTTTTGAATGAGAA
>NW_028065996.1:0-388 GCF_054177405.1 Leptonychotes weddellii
TCACTTCTGGTCAGCATTATCATGACAAATGCTTGATAAGATACAGTTTTTCTCCTTGTTCACTTGTGAAAATTGGTGCCTTTTTGTAATGTTCTACAAGTTCTTCCATGGTGCTGAATTTACGCTGCCCAATGCAGTAGACAGTCTCTTTTAGTTGGACTTTAAAATGCTTGTTTTTCCCTTGTGCTTTTAGTGATACGGAGAAATCGTTTAGCAAAGATTCACTATCACGAATGAGGAAATCACCTTCATGCCCTCTTTCATTTAATGCCATTTCTGCTTGATGCCTGGTGACTTTCCCATAATACCATGGATTGCCAGCAAACTTTCCAGTGAGTGAAGGCCTAATGTAATCACACTGCGGAGGTGATGGTTCCAAACCTGAGGT
>NW_028065997.1:0-8097 GCF_054177405.1 Leptonychotes weddellii
GTCTGGGCATGGGGGGATTTTTCAAGTTTCCTAGATAATTCTACATATACCCAGGGCTGAAAACCACCTCCACAGGGAGCCCCCTGAGTGCTGACATGACTTGATTGAGAATGTAACTGTGCCTTCTTTTCTAGCAGAAGGTTGATGCTGAGAGAATGGGACATGTGATTTAACTCCCTTCTCAAGGAAAAAGCTCACACTGTGGGTTTCTCTTCCTAGAGGCCTGCATTTTCCTGGCCACAGGGAATAGATAAGAAAATTGGGCTTTCAAAAGTCTGGGTGTTTGGTGGTAGGTGGCTGGATTTTCCCAGTTGAAGGGGATGGCCCAATTAGAGGGTTTCTGCGGCAAGTGACCCAATTTGGAGGAGGACGCAGGAGGTGTGGTTAGATTGGCCAGCTGTCCTGGTTTACCCAGAATGAAGGGGTTCCTGGAAATTGGGGTTTTCTGACTTTCTGTGGCAAGGCAAGCTGGGATGGTTGCTCATTCCATCTTGTAACTCAAGGATAGCACCCAAAAGGGCCCGAATGTCAAGTGGAGGCAGTTGGGAATCTTTCCAGCCCCCGTGTGGTTTAAAGGTGGGGGAGCTGATGTCTCTGAGTGGCTTCTGTGGACATAGGTCAGGGGGCACCCAAGGGTGGCAGCCATGATGGACTGAAGACCAAAGTATTTCTTCAGTTCTGGATTGAGCAAGCTCCAGGAATCTAGAAAGTTCCATGACAGATGGGGAAAAAGTCCCTTGAAAATTACCAAGGTTACTTCCTGCAAAACCAGATGGATGGAGCAGAGCCAGACTGGATGGCAGTAAGAAAAACAGTGAATGTGATATGCATTGCACTTTAGTACATGATATACTCACCTTCTTTAAGTTCTGCATTAGTTGAAATGGAGGAAGGAGTTAGGTAAAGATCTACAAAGACTCCTTAGAGGAGGGAATGGGAGGGAATAAGCCTCAGCCATCCTAACCCTTTCTCCCTGTGTTCAACAGCCCTGAGAATAAGTGCTAATGATTGCTTAGTTCCAGAACAGGCATCTGAACAATGCTCAACATTCCATGATGTGCCAGGCTCACGGGGACACACAGAAACTTGCATTCCCCTGGGATGACACCCCGACAGGTCCCTGGAGAGCTCCATGTCCCTGTCAGATAGGATCACCCACAGGACCCATGATGGACAGATTGTGGGGCTCAGGCATGGAGTGGAAGATGGTGACTTCGTCATCATAAATGTATGCTGTACTGTGCTCTGGACATCCATATCCCAGTGTGAGACCTGCCTCGCCATCACCCAGCCCGGGCTCAAGCCCTCTGAAGACTTGGCCCTAATTTCCCATTTTTAACTCCACCAGGACCATTTAGATGAGGGTTTCCTGACTGCAAAACACTTAACTGTGCTCGCTCAACACGTTTGTCTGTCAGTCCCGTTGTGTTGACACTGACAAACAAGGAAATCTGTCTCTGCTTCAAAGTCTTTAAATGCTTGAGATGACGTAGATGCCGGTCCAGAGAGATTTTAAAGGAGCGCAAGGACAGTTATCCTAAAGGCAGGATGAGGAGAGGTGACCTCCTGGCACCTTGGATGTCTAGATTTCAATGACGATGAGATGGAAATCTATGAATACATGTGGAATCAGTGAAACCAAGAGAGATGGGAAGTGATCAGCATTAATATTCTCTTCATTTGGCTGGAAATTGGAGGAAAAAAGAATCCCATTGGGCTCAACTTCATCATGCAGATATTTCTTGGAAGACCTTGTTTCATTTTTGTTTCAAAAGAAGTTACAAAAATTAACCTTCATTTTAAAATAACATGACAAGGACATTTGTAAAGGCGAATTTACTGGGAATTATATAAGAATGTTGAAATCATTTTTCTTCTTGTAGTCGGGATCCAAGTTGTTTTCTATTTATATGCAAATGTCAGATTCCTGAGCTTATTTTATTTTTTACAATGCTGAAATAGTATTTATTTCCTAAAATTTACATGAATGGAGTCCTGATCTGATAGCAGATTTCGAAAATGCATTCCTGACTCCAAATGTACATGGAGCCAACATTGCTCATTTTAATTTTCAGATATGATAAATTATTCTATTTTTCACAAGAGTATAATGATTTATTGATTTTTAAAATCAGCACTGAATTTTAAAAAAAGTACTCACCTCTTAGAAGCAAAGCCGATGGGCAGAAACACCGGCTTTCTCTTTAATTATCTGCAACCTGCTATCCGTATAATGACTTCTAGGGGAGAGTCCTGTCTTAGGTACTTTGTATTTCCCGGCAATCTGTGTATCTGATTGCTTCCATTTTAACTGTATCTTAAGTCCTTTCTGGGAGAGCAACTTGTAATTAAAATGATTACTGATTGTGTGTTTTTAATTAGCTGACGCCTAATGAGAAATTACAAAACAGTTTGGTCCCTGCAGGGAGATGAGTGACCAGAGACTATCTCGGGACATTTTTTTTTTATGTTTCTTTATGTTTAGCTCCCTTTCTGCAGACAAGAGCTCTTACAATTATAGCTTATTTAGAGCACGATGGAGTATAAACAGGAGAGAAAACAAGGCAGGCAGATTTACCCTGCTGTTTCTTATAGTCTTTCACATGCAGACAGAGCCAGGAAAATCAAGAGGGGTCTGAGAGATCTGCTTAGGACCAGCCCAAATTCAGCCTGGCCAGGCAACAGCATCTAGAAATTCTGCAGAACCAGAGCCCCCGTGGATGCTTGGTGATGGTGTCAACAATCCAAGTCTCAGAGGAAAGATCACATTGGGAGGCAATTATCTGACCCTGTTGGTTCTCAGGACTGTTATGAACACTGCAAAACACTTGCTTTCTTCCCCTTCATCTTCTCTTTCCCAGCCAGCCCCAGTCCTCATTAGCCGGGGTCCTTCCTACGAGATGATAAATGAGAGGAGAATCCATTGGAAATGAATGAACATTATCAAGACATGTGTGCTTAGTGACTAGCCTGCAAATGTCATGTCTGTGGGTGCAAGGAATTCATTATAGCACCTGTTTTAATTTAGTCTGATCAATGCAGGGACTCACCTTTGACATACAAAAGCAGACGGGGATCCCAGCTGGAGGTGACAGTGCACCTGACGTCATCGGAGTGTGATTCTCCAAGGCTACCATCTTTGAACTTGCCTACAGACGCTTTTGCAAAGGACAGCCCATAGCATGCTTTCTATGCTGTTATTTTAATACCCCACTTGTGAAGACATTATAGGTCAATGGTTATCAACCTCAGAATCACCTGGAAGGCTTGTGAAAACAGACTGCTCGGCCCCAGCCCCGGAGTTTCTGACCAGGCGGGTCTGGGACCTGAGAATTTTTACTTCCAACAAGGTTCTGTGTCCAGAGACCACTCTGAAAACAACTGCCATGGGTTATAAGGGACGTTGCTGGAAACTGAATAATTCCATCTGGAAGATATGGGAAATTAAGTTTTTATTCCCCCTGTGGCTGTCACGACTGCCTTGATCTAAAAGGGTTTTCTGTAGCACCAGTGAATACAGTCTGTTTGCACGGCCTATAAACAAGGGGAGAGAAAAGACAGCAAGCCCAGTGTTTCCATAGGACTGAAGGCTTAGAAACAGCAGAGGCTTTGCAGAGGAAGGGAGTGGAGCCAACACAGGGAGGAGGAGACTAAGGGACATTTAATTATGGAAATCATACTCCTTTGACAGTGACTTGAAAAATAAATGGGCAGAATCAGTAACACATCAGCCCAGACTTTGAAGTCAAATTGTCTCAGGATCTTGGTTGCACGACTCAGTTGGCCCTGTAAACTTGGTCAAGGCTCTTTGAAAGTTTAAGCTATCTTTCTTTCTCTGTAAAATGGAAGACCTCTACTACTTACGTGGCAGAAGTATTACGGAGAGCAAATGGAATGCTGCTTAGTGTCGAGTAAGAGCTCAATACGTGTTAGGTACACTCATCTTCCCTCTTCTCATCAAACTACTAGAGAAAAACATAGGTGAGTTTGGGTATGATCTTGGGAATTAGGAAGCCTTTCTAGTATTAGTGAAGGAAAACTGTTATTAAAAAGTGGAAGTCTATTCTAGAATAGAAAGAAAAGTAATTTCTTTCTTTTTTTTTTAAAGATTTTATTTATTTATTCATAAGAGACAGAGAGAGAGGCAGAGGGAGAATCAGGCTCCCCGCTGAGCAGGGAGCCCGATGCGGGACTCGATTCCGGGAACCTGGGATCATGACCTGAGCCGAAGGCAGACGCTTAACCATCTGAGCCCCCCAGGCGCCCAGAAAAGTAATTTCTATGTAAGATTTTACTTAGTTGTGAAATACGCTTTTTATTTACCTATTTAACAATTATTTATTAATCAAACATCATGCTAATAAATGAATAAATATAAAAAGAGATGTGTTTTCTGAACGGAAAAAAAAGACATGAGGTTGTTTGAGCAGTTGTAATACGGGGAAAATGGCCCACACCAAGGGTTAGAAAAGGCTATTTCAAGACCTAAGAGTTAGGAAAAAAATCGTGAGATAGAAAAATAAACCACCACGCCATTATTCAACGTTCCCAAAGTGTGGGCTCCAACCTCTCTTTCCCTACTGCATACCTCTCACTTGCTTGGGTTTAAAAAGTTAGCTCATCAGGTCTCGAGCTCCCTGAATATTCTGACCTCTGCACCTTATTTTCTTCCACACCTTCTTTTTCATTGAACAGTCCTTACTGTGTCTCAATTTGCTCATCTGTAAAATGCAGACAATAATACCGTCCTATAAGGTTGCTGAATAGAATATTTGAACATGCCTGGTTTGCAGTAAATGTTTGCTGCTATTATTATTATTATTAATTATTATTACCTTCTATGTGATCCACTTCAAATGCCAACTTCCATGTGAGCCTCCCCTGATGGTCCCAGCTGAGTGGCCATCTCCCCGGTGGTGTGTCGGGGAATACTGACCAGAAGGACAACCTGCTGGATTGAAGCAGAGGAAGTGTACCATTGTATGTATTATAAGGAGCCTATAAAAGGTGCTCGGTTATCATTTTTGTAAAAGTATAGCTGTATAGAAGGTATTTGGAGTTTTGTTTTACACTGAGAAGTGTTACATCAGGGAACGCAGAAAAAGCATGTCACATAGGAAGACACAGGGGAGGAGTCAGCAGAGGAAAACAGAGGGCTGAGGTTTGAGGATTCTCTCAACCACAGAGCCAGGAGTCAGGGCAGAGACACACCCCAAAGCATCACATGCAGGGGGTTGTCCTGGAGACAGGCATCCGCTGTTCTCACAGGGGTGATGCTAGAAGGGGAAAAAGGAATATAAGGAAGAAATGACAGTGATCGGAGGCCATGGAGGCACGTGGTCTGAGAGCTCCTTTTAGGGACAATTTGAAAGGAAGTTCAGATGCATTTTCAGAGGTGATGAAAAGTAGAGGTTCTGGTGAACAATGAAATTGCTCGATGGCATCTCAGTGCTGTCACCTGCTCATCAGTCCTCTAGACCCCCAAGGGTGAGCCCTGCCGCTCCCCCAAACTTGCCTGCACATTGGTATGAGTAGATGCCTTTGGCTCTAAGTAATGACATTTGCGGAGGGTGTTTGAATTATGAAGCCCAACCCTTTCTTGATGGCCCTGCATAATATGACGGAAAACTTTTTAATTATTCCATTGATTGTCTAGTTATTTAATTCTTTGGCTTCCTAATGGAGCCAGTGTAGGATTTTATTGCCTGCACTTTGGTATTAGATAATAAAAGGAGATAAGCCCTTCATGACCACATTAGATTAAGTTAAAACAGATTGATTTCTCCATATATATTAGCTCTTGTTAATGAAAGACAGAATGTCTTCACTCAACAGGTGACCACCTTCCACAGCTGAGCTCCAGGAGCTCAGAGTATGCTTATATGGATTAGGTCCATGGCCAATAAACTGGTCTAAAGGGCCAATCCAATCTGCTACCTATTTTTGTATCACTCAGGAACTGAGGCTGAATTTTCCATTAGTAAATGGTTGAAATTAAGTCAAAAGAAGATATTTTGTGACATTTGAAAGTAATGTGATATTGAAGGTCTGGTGTTCATAAAAAAAGATTTATTGGAACACAACCACGCTTGATCATTTATGGGTTGTCTATGGGTGTTTTCGTGATGTCACAGCAGCGCTGAGCAGGGGCAACAGAAACCTGGGGCTGTTGAGCGGGGAATCCCACTGAAAGGGGCAAGAGATGTCCCAGCTCCGGGTGATTTGCTGCCACAGGGGCAGGTGGGGCCCTAGGGTCAGACTTTCCAATTGTTTTAAGAGAAAGAGCAAATTTTCTTTGTGTGCCATATATTTTATTGATATCCACAACCAATTCAAAAATTAAAACAAACAAAAAAAAAGACACAGAGCAGGAAGACAAGCCAAAGAGACTCTTCTGTGAGGTGTTTCTGGCCAGTGAGAAGCCATATTGCTATCTCTGCCTTAAAGGGTAGGTAAGCTCCGAACAACCAGGACGTGAGTGGCATTCAGCATGGCTGAAGGACTCTGTCCACTGTTGGGTCCTCCAACATCCTTCTGGATATTTTTGGCAGATAGCAAAAACTGGTTCTCTCAACACCTCTTCTGAATCACTTTCCTCCTTGGTTTATTTCCCTGTAGAAGATTGGAGAGAGAGAAGCTTCATTCCCCACGCTTCCCCACAGCCTGGCATGATGCTGTGACATGCACTGACCACCGACATGCAGAATGGGGGAGTGCGTGGGTTTCTGGGAGGCTGTTGGCATTGCTGATCTAGACATTCTTTCTCTCAGCTCCTTCCTTCTTCTTGCTTTGGACATGACAGCTTTCAAATATCCCTGGACCATGAGGAAAAAGCCCGGGTCCCTGCTCGCTCACTGCAAGCTACATCAGGTCCAGATGGCCTGGCTCTGGACTTCTTGTTAGAGGAGAAAAAAGTGCCCCTGTTGGTTTAAGCCAAGGTTATTCAGGTTCTGCAGGCAGATGAATTTCTAACTGATCTATTGTCGTTCCCTGTATCTCTTCAAAATTGGAACTTCATGCCACTCAGGAACCTTTTTTTTTAAAGATTTTATTTATTTATGTATTCATTTATTTAGCGTGAGCAGGGGGAGGGGTAGAGGGAGAGGGAGGGAGAGAATCTCAAGCAGACTCCGTGCTGAGACCAACTTGGGGCTCAAACTCACGACCCTGCGGTCATGACCTGAGCTGAAATCAAGACTCAGACGCGTAACTCACTGAGCCACCCAGGTGCTCCAGGAATCTTTTTGTCAATGCCAGGATTTTGTTAAGGGGAAAACAACCACACAACAATAAAGTTTTTTTAGTTTCATAAGGAAACCCTCTTTCTCCCAATACTTTTCGATGTCTCTTCAGCACTCCTGTTTTGTGTAGATCTACCTGCCATTTCTTTAAAGCCCCTCATCTCTGGAGCTGCCCCAAGAGTGGACTCTCCTCTTACATGGGTCTCTTACTGAAGAGCTCCTGAGGGACAGTATACCTGGAAAATCAGTCCGTCTTGGAACTGGTGATAACAAACAGGATGGAATTGGGAAGGTCAGACCACTGAGAATCCTTTTCTGGTCCCTACGTCCAGAAGAGCATAGAGAGAGGAGACGTACTGAGTGTGTCTTACCCACTTCAGCTCAGCTTTGCATTGTTGGGCAGCAGGCCTAGTGCCAATACAGAGATCCACTTCAAGAGTACAAAAAGCATGATTATGTCACCTCCCCTCTTTAGAGCTTTTCTCTGACCCAATGTAGCCTGTAGGTTGGAGCACAACAGCGTGGATTGCTTGTTCACATGATGTTTACTTTTACATGGGATGAGAATGTCCTGTCCACCCCCATCCCCACCATTTCCCTATGCCTTACCCTGGCATCTTTATACATATGTGATACCTACTTAGCTCAATGACATTGGATTTGGCAGCGCTAAGTCCATCGCCATGTCTACTTCTTGAGCCTCACACCTGCTATTCTTCACCATCTCCTATGTCTTGGGCTTCATTTAAGCACCACTTACTTTTTTTTTTTTTTGTAGTTTTTTTTTTTTATTCTTATGTTAATCCCCATACATTACATCATTAGTTCCAGATGAAGTGTTCCATGATTCATTGTT
>NW_028065998.1:0-388 GCF_054177405.1 Leptonychotes weddellii
GCGCCTGGGTGGCTCAGTTGGTTAAGCGACTGCCTTCGGCTCAGGTCATGATCCTGGAGTCCCGGGATCGAGTCCCGCATCGGGCTCCCTGCTCGGCAGGGAGCCTGCTTCTCCCTCTGACCCTCCCCCCTCTCATGTGCTCTCTGTCTCTCTCATTCTCTCTGTCTCAAATAAATAAATAAAATCTTTAAAAAAAAAACAAAAAAACCCCTAATGTTTAATTCTCTTATTAAGGCTTCTTCTTCTTCTTTTTTTTTTTTTTGTATTGGACTCTTTAGTGGAATAGCTAGCATGGAATACCTGCTTTTTTTTTTCTGTGTATCCTTTTATATATTGGAGTCACCCTCAACACAGGAGGGGTCCCTGAAAGTGGTTGTGTCATTCAGGA
>NW_028065999.1:0-388 GCF_054177405.1 Leptonychotes weddellii
TGCATAACACCCAGTGCTCCATGCAGAACGTGCCCTCCTCAATACCCACCACCAGGCTAACCCATCCCCCCACCCCCCTCCCCTCTAGAACCCTGTTTGTTTTTCAGAGTCCATCGTCTCTCATGGTTCGTCTACCCCTCCGATTTCCCCCGCTTCATTCTTCCCCTCCCGCTACCTTCTTCTTCTTCTTTTTTTTTTTTAACATATATTGCATTATTTGTTTCAGACTATACCACACTTCTATGCCTTATTTGTAAGTTGTCCTGGAATTATATTTTTGGGTGAATTATTCATATCTCTGTGTCTTGTTTTTACAAGGATTGTCTGGTCCTTTGGGGTTAGGTCATGTTGTCCACATTTTATTATTTCCCAAAGGAACTAATAATTC
>NW_028066000.1:0-388 GCF_054177405.1 Leptonychotes weddellii
GGCTGTTGAATCACAGACCTGTACCTCTGAAACAAATAATACATTATATGTTAAAAAAAAAAAAAAAGAAGATAGCAGGAAGGGAAGAATGAAGGAGGGGAATCGGAGGGGGAGACGAACCATGAGAGATTATGGACTCTGAGAAACAAACTGAGGGTTCTAGAGGGGAGGGGGGTGGGGGGATGGGTTAGCCTGGTGATGGGTATTAAAGAGGGCACGTTCTGCATGGAGCACTGGGTGTTATACGCAAACAATGAATCATGGAACACTATAAAAAAACTAATGATGTAATGTGAGGTGATTATCATAACATAATAAAAAAAATTTAAAAAACTAATGATGTAACGTATGGTGATTAACATAACATAATAAAAAATAATCAGAGCGG
>NW_028066001.1:0-388 GCF_054177405.1 Leptonychotes weddellii
TCCTGAATGACACAACCACTTTCAGGGACCCCTCCTGTGTTGAGGGTGACTCCAATATATAAAAGGATACACAGAAAAAAAAAAGCAGGTATTCCATGCTAGCTATTCCACTAAAGAGTCCAATACAAAAAAAAAAAAAAGAAGAAGAAGAAGCCTTAATAAGAGAATTAAACATTAGGGGTTTTTTTGTTTTTTTTTTTAAAGATTTTATTTATTTATTTGAGACAGAGAGAATGAGAGAGACAGAGAGCACATGAGAGGGGGGAGGGTCAGAGGGAGAAGCAGGCTCCCTGCCGAGCAGGGAGCCCGATGCGGGACTCGATCCCGGGACTCCAGGATCATGACCTGAGCCGAAGGCAGTCGCTTAACCAACTGAGCCACCCAGGCG
>NW_028066002.1:0-388 GCF_054177405.1 Leptonychotes weddellii
CTTAAATTGAGATGTTCTTTCTGGGATTTCTGAGGTAAGGATTCCATTACACTGACCAGGAAGCACTTAGTGAATCTGTTTGAATTCTGAGGGCTTTGTTAGTTGGAAATAATCTCTGAAGTCTTAAATAAAGGTCTCTGCTAGAGAAAGGGGAACCCTCCTACACTGTTGGTGGGAATGCAAGCTGGTGCAGCCACTCTGGAAAACAGTATGGAGGTTCCTCAAAAAGTTGAAAATAGAGCTACCATATGACCCAGCAATTGCACTCTGGGTATTAGAAGATATAAATGTAGGGATCTGAAGGGGTACGTGCACCCCGATGTTTATAGCAGCAATATCCACAACAGCCAAACTATGGAAAGAGCCAAGATGTCCATCGACAGATGAA
>NW_028066003.1:0-388 GCF_054177405.1 Leptonychotes weddellii
GCGCCTGGGTGGCTCAGTTGGTTAAGCGACTGCCTTCGGCTCAGGTCATGATCCTGGAGTCCCTGGATCAAGTCCCGCATCGGGCTCCCTGCTCGGCGGGGAGTCTGCCTCTCCCTCTGACCCTCCCCCCTCTCATGTGCTCTCTCTCTCTCATTCTCTCTGTCTCAAATAAATAAATAAAATCTTTAAAAAAAAAAAAAAAGAGTCTCTTTTATGGTTTGCATTTCTTCCCCCTACCCCATGTTTATCCGTTTTGTTTCTTAAATTCCACATATGACTGAAATCATGTTATTTGTCTTTCTCTGTCTAACTTATTTCACTTAGGATAATACTCAACAGAGTATTAAGCAGTATTAAGCAGAAAAATTATGTTGAACTCCAGGAACTT
>NW_028066004.1:0-388 GCF_054177405.1 Leptonychotes weddellii
GGCGCCTGGGTGGCTCAGTTGGTTGGGCGACTGCCTTCGGCTCAGGTCATGATCCTGGAGTCCCGGGATCGAGTCCCGCATCGGGCTCCCCCTGCTCGGCGGGGAGTCTGCTTCTCCCTCTGACCCTCCTCCCTCTCATGCTCTCTGTCTCTCATTCTCTCTGTCTCAAATAAATAAATAAAATCTTTAAAAAAAAAATCATAAAAAGGAAAAACGTTTTAAAAAAGGAACAAAGTGGAGAAAGGACAACTTCCTCTACCAGATTACATGTAAGCCTTCACTGACCCACTGTGGTATGAACACAGACACCTATTAACAGAACAGCATAAGGAATCTGGAATAAACCTGAGTGCATAAAGAAATTTAGGATATGAACACGGTCTCTTAA
>NW_028066005.1:0-388 GCF_054177405.1 Leptonychotes weddellii
GCTGGGAGACATCTGATTAAAGAAAAAAAATAGGGGCGCCTGGGTGGCTCAGTTGGTTAAGTGACTGCCTTCAGCTCAGGTCATGATCCTGGAGTCCCGGGATCGAGTCCCGCATCGGGCTCCCTGCTCGGCGGGGAGTCTGCTTCTCCCTCTGACCCTCCTCCCTCTCATGCTCTCTGTCTCTCATTCTCTCTCTCTCTCAAATAAATAAATAAAAAATCTAAAAAAAGAAAAAATATATATGGGTGCTTGGGTGGCTCAGTGGGTTAAGCATCTGCCTTGGCTCAGGTCATGATCCCAGGTTCCGAGTTGGGCTCTCTGCTCAGCAGGGAGTCTGCTTATCCCTCTTCCTCTGCCCTCCCCCTCTCCACCCCCACTCATGCTCTCT
>NW_028066006.1:0-388 GCF_054177405.1 Leptonychotes weddellii
ATAAAATCTTTTTTAAAAAAAGTAAAAAGAGGAATGAAGCGGGGGAAATCGGAGGGGTGGACGAACCATGAGAGAAGATGGACTCTGAAAAACAAACTGAGGGTTCTGGAGGGGAGGGGGGTGGGAAGATGGGTTGGCCTGGTGGTGGGTATTGAGGAGGGCACGTTCTGCATGGAGCACTGGGTGTTGTGCACGAACAATGAATCATGGAACACTTCATCTAGAACTAATGATGTAATGTATGGGGATTAACATAAGAATAAAAAAAAAATTTTTTTTTTTAAAAATAAAAAAATAAAAAAAAAAAAGTAAAAAGATACTAGATATTGCTCTTACTTTCATCAAAAGATATAATATTAATAAGTTAATAATATTAAGCAAAATAATA
>NW_028066007.1:0-388 GCF_054177405.1 Leptonychotes weddellii
TGTTTGTAAGCCCTAACTTAGACCCCACCCCTCCTCCCCCCATCAAACGCGAACAGCCTGGGAAGAGCAATGTACCTGACAGAGAAGCCTGTGTTTTTGCAGGCCTTGAGGCTCACCTGCCCTCCGGGGCCCCCCCAGGCTTCGCCCCAGGTCCCACCAGTGCATCTCCTGAGTCCCGGGCACGGGGCGGGGGGGGGGGGCAAGCTGCTGGAAATCGGAGCAGAAAGAAGCAGGTCTCTGCCGTAAGCCTGCCGTCCTTGCTCTAACCTCCTTTAGAGGAGGGACGATTGCCAGCAACCCTTCCTCAGCTTTGTCAAATGAGGACTTGGATCAGGGCCCTCTTCATTCCCGAGAGGAAAATGAATTTCCCGGGGCCTGCGAGAATTCA
>NW_028066008.1:0-8096 GCF_054177405.1 Leptonychotes weddellii
CTGTCTCCCTTACATCCCTTCTGCCCGGGGTCAGGTCTGCTCTCACACCTGACTCTCACACCTCTCTGGTCCAGTCTCTGGAAAAGAAGCCAGAAGCTCCTGGACCAATACCGACAGGCCACAGGAGGGAGGTTCTAGCACCAGGGATGCCAGACGGCAACCGACTGGAAAATGGAGTGGCCCAGAGCCTGGTGCTAGGCCAGACACCAGGAGGGCAGAGAAGGAGGGACCCCCCTGAAGGCCGGCCTGGAGCCAGGCCAGGCTAGAGGCCGCTAGTCGGGGCGGAGAGAAAGGCCCAGATGGCCAAGGGCAGAATGAAGATTCCTGGTTCCCTTCTCCTGTGTCCACTTCCGGCCGCAGAAGCAGAGAGGAACCCAAAGCACAGAGTTTTCTCAAGGCCTCCTCTTGCCCGTTCATCCCCTTACTCCACCCGCGCTGTTCCCGGCAGGGAGAGGAACAGGGTCGCCACCTGGGAGAAGTCAGCGGGGTGCACACAGCTCTTCCCAGTAGGGTCACCACCTCAGGGGAAAGGAGAGCGGCAGGGAGAACCTGGAGAGCAGAAATCTCCCGAGCTTCCTTAAACTTGAAGAATCTCGGGTCAGAATGGCCTAGGAGAAGAAGAAGGCGCACTGGGGGGAGCGCCCAGGGAGAGCGCTTCAGTGGGGGTGGGAGACACCTGGTCCCTCCCCCCCCAATGGACACCGCTCTGTTGGCCTGGCCCCTTCCCCCCACCATGGACACCGCTCTGTTGGCCTGGCCCCTTCCCCCGCACCATGGACACCGCTCTGTTGGCCTGGCCCCTTCCCCCCGCCATGGACACTGCTTTGTTGGCCTGGCCCCTTCCCCCCGCCATGGACACTGCTTTGTTGGCCTGGCCCCTTCCCCCCCCACCATGGACACCGCTCTGTTGCCCACCTGAGAGTGACAGGGAAGGACCCAGCCAGCATCTGAGGAATGAAGGAGATAGTGCGTGAAAAAGAGCACCGTGCCCGGTACAAAGGAAGTGCTCACTGAACAGTAGGGTTGTTTTGTTTTTTTTTTAAGATTTTATTTATTTATTTGACAGAGAGAGACACAGCGAGAGAGGGAACACCAGCAGGGGGAGTGGGAGAGGGAGAAGCAGGCATCCCGCTGAGCAGGGAGCCGGATGCGGGGCTCGACCCCAGAACCCTGGGATCATGACCTGAGCCGAAGGCAGACGCTTAACGACTGAGCCACCCAGGCGCCCCTGAACAGTAGGGTTTTTTAAACAACTACAACAGATAGGGGACATGGGTGTGAGAAATGGGTTCAAGTCAACATCCTGTCTGACAAACATGGATGCATGGGCCCTCAGCCCTAGGGATTCTGATTCCTCATTGGCGGTGGGCCCAGAGATCTGCTTGCTTTATAAGCTCCCAGGGAATCCTGAGGTAAAGGGTCTAGGCGCCCCCCACCCCACCTGCCGAAGGAAACCCTGCTGCGAATCACATTAGATACTGGGCATGACTGGGACAGAAAAGCTAAAGTGGGAAGCCATAAGACATGGATGGCAGGGGCAGGATGGTGAAGAAAAAAGCAACTTGAATGATATCTAGAGAGGACTGTGACCACAAAGGAAGGTATTTTGTTTTTCTAATAAATATCTCTAAAACTTGACCCTCCAAAGAGGCCCACAGCAACTTTTGGAGAGTTGATGTCTCAGCTCTGCTATTAATTAGCCGTGAGGTCTTGGCACGCCAAGTCTTTTCTCTGGGCCTGTTTCCTCACCCAAGAACTAAGGAATTCAATTAGACTTGGAGTCCAGGATTCCTTTTAGCCCGGGCATCCTAGGATTTTATGATCCATTGAGATAATCTATCAAAATTCCCAGTTCATCTCCAGAGAGGCTGGAGAGGCCCACTCTAAGCCCTACTTGAGTTGGCCAAGAGGGGACCTGCCTTCAGAGCAGACCCTTCAGAAGCCTGTCATATTTTCAGAAAACTCTCCTACTTTCAGATTGTTTAGAGGCAATTTTTAGAAAGTGATTTTTTTCTTTTCTTTTTCTTTTTTTAAAGATTATTTATTTATTTGAGAGAGAGAGAGCAAGCGAGAGAGAGAGCACATAGAGGGAGAGGGAGAAGCAGACTGCCCGCTGAGCAGGGAGCCCGGTGTGGGACCCGATCCCAGGACCCCGAGATCATGACCTGAGCTGAAGGTGGACGCTTAACCAACTGAGCCACCCAAGCACCCCCAAGCTATTTTTTTCCATTTTAAAAATGCAGAGGCTGTGGAAAACAGTATGGAGTTTCCTTAAAAAAAATCAAAATAGCATTGCCATATGATCTAGTATTTCCACTACTGGGTATTTACCCAAATAAAATGAAAACACTAATTTGAAAAGATAGCTGCACCCCTATGTTTATTGCAGCATTATTCACAATAGCCAAGATATGAAAGCAGCCCAAGTGTCCATCAATAGATGAATGAATAAAGAAGATGTGATGTATATATGTATATATCACATCTATACATATACATATATGTGTGTCTACACAGACACACACACACACACACACACGCATATACCCAAGGAAATATTACTCAGCCATAAAAAATGAAATCTTGCCATTTGCAAGAACACGGATGGACCGAGAGGGTATAATGTCAGATGAAATAAGTCAGTCAGAGAAAGACAAATACCATATGACTTCACTCACATGTGGAATTTAAGGAATAAAGCAAATGAACAAACAAAGAAAAAAATCAGGCTCTTAAATACAGAGAACAAACTATTGGTTGCCAGAGCGGAGGTGGGTAAGGAAATAAAGGGGATTCAGAGTACACTTATCACCATGAGCCCTGAGTAACGTACAGAATTGTTGAATCACTATATTGTACACCTGAAACTAATATAATGCTGTCTGTTAATTACACTCAATTTTAAAAAACAGCAAAATAATTGCACAGGGTTGCAGGAGATTTGACTTAAACTTCCCCACTCATTCTTTCTGCCCCTTCAAAAAATTTATTTTTAAAATCTTTTCAAATCAGGAACCCATCCGTATGGGGGAGCTAACCACCTCATCCCAGAGAGCGCCCTGCTTCCTCCGCATCTGAAAGAGCAAACACAGACCATCTCTGCCTGAAATAAGGTCTTGCATCTTTGACATTTGGCTTCTAAAACCAGAGGCACAGAAGAAACAGACATTCCTCACATGCCAAATTAAAACTCTCTTCTTCAAAAACAGGTGATGGAGGTTTAGTGGGGATTTTCCCCCCACTTCATTCCCTTAGAAGGCTTCTGGAGACATCCTGTAAGTAGCACACTTGAATAGTGAACTAACACCAAAAGCTCTGTCCATGTGCTTTATGCAAACTCAGGGGAGCAGACTCTCCGCCTTCTCTTCTGGGCTCTGCTTAACGTGTGGGTAGGCAGACACGCCCTGGGCTCCCAGGACCCTCTCCTTTCCCCAACCCCCACAGACATCAGAGGAGTCTCCCTTTGACTTACTTTTCACTCCATTCTTCCAGAACGCTTGAGCTTAGGGAAAGGGGCGACCTGAAGCAGCGAGATCTGATGCAGGGTAAGGAACTAACATGACCCATAGCTTATAGGATGGGCTGGTCCTTGGCCTCTGGGGTCCGCAGGACAGAAAATAGAAGATAATGACCCTATTGATGGAAAAATGCAACATGACTTTAGCAATCTTTAGTAGCAATCTTTTGTGAGATACACAAAAGCCTGCCAGTTTGTTGCTCTTTCCTTATCCATATCTAGATGTTCCCATGCCCTGTATCTCTTCTTTTTCTTCCCTCTTGTTTCCACTCCTCATTTTGAACATCTCCCTTATATGCTATAGTGGATAAATGAATTATATTGTTATAATCTTGTTGTGTTTGTAACAAGGAATACAGTTTCAACTGTTCAAATTAGATGAGTAAAATGGTTTATGTTTCTACTTGCAAAAAAAAAAAAAAATTCAAGTAAGTTGCTTTAACAGGATGGAGCAGCCCTTTGTTAATTTTTTTCCCGTTTAGCCTTGGCCCCAATAGATGAAACTCTTCCTCTCCTTATCAGTCTCTGAGCCTTTTAAGGACAGAAACTCAAACTAATAAAGATCTTCACAAGCTGTGTGACCTGGAACAAGTCATATGATTTCTCCATGCCTCAGTTTCCTTATCCATGAAACGAATCTGTCTGGGGAAAGAATCTGGGAGGTGGAGGGAGTAGGTAGGATGGAGGTAGGGAGGTCACAATATCATGTCTTTCCGCGACGTTCTTGATTCTGTGATCCAGTAGTGTCTACGCAGACCTTCCTTTATTGCAGAAAGAGAAATCTGGCACCTTGACCTTCTGAAGAGGAAGGATAACATAGTTGCAAAAGGGTTAGGCTATGGAGCTGGACAAATCTAGCTTTGAATCCTGGCTCTTGTCAATTACCGGCTTGCGATCTCGGGCAAGTCACTGAGCTGTTCAAAACCTAAACTTCCTTATCCGTGAAGTGGGGCTAAGAGTAGTGCCTCCATCAAACACCACCTGTGAGGACTCATTCATTTAATAACTGTTTGTTGAGCACCTGCCGGGTGCTAAGAAATCAGAACGGTGCTCAAGAAAGAGAAGGGTCCTGCTCTCACAGGCAGTTTGGTAACGAGCTCATAGAAAGCTCTCGGCATGGGGCGTCACACATAATAAGCCCTCAGGACATGTTAGCTGTTCTCATCATCATTCTCATCCCATGGTGTGGATGACATGTGTCCCCTGTTCTTCATGGCTCTCCCAAAAAGTAAGGGATGAGACTTCCTGCAGGTAGCTCTACTCTCCCCGGTGGCCCCCTGGTGGCCGGCTTTGTAGAATGGGCACACAGAGCACGGGGACTTCTTTCAGGGCTCTCCCAAGTTCAGGAGAGGCTGCTCAGGCTCCTCATTAACACTGTGTTTGTGACTCACTCAGAGCCCCGTGCTTTCTCCTTTGTCCTCATCTGTCCCTAAACGGTCCAGACTGCTCTTCTGGGCAGAGAGACTCCTCCTCTCAAGAAAGGCCTAAACAGTTTTCCCATGCCCTCAGCCAACGCTTGCACTTCCTTTTCCATCCCAGAGGAACAGAAATGGGATTACGACTAATTAAGTAGCTAACAGTTGCTCATCGGGTGGCGAGGGAGCTCACGTTTCCTGAGGGCAACCTATGGGCCCGTCAGTTACCTGATTTAATCCTTGTGACAACCCTGGGAAGTAGGAATCATTATATCCATTTTACAGAGGGAACAACTGAGGCTCAGGCAGGCTAAGGCCTTCATTCACCCATGGCCATACAGCTAGCAGGTAGCACCGCGAGGATTCAAACCCATGTCTGGCTCCAAAGCGTCATGCGCTTTCTACTATATGGTGCCCGTGGTTTTCAGCGTGTGTAGCTCTCAGGCCAGACGCTGTGCTGGGTGACGGAGGGAGGAGGGCCCGACATCGTGGAGAGCTCCTGCTTTCCCCGCTGCTCTCCAATACAGCCTCCCCGGTGCAGGCACCCTCGTTTCGAATGTACAATTCTCCCAAAGGCAGAACTATTGTGCTGACTCTAAGCAAAGCACTCCTTCATGCAAACTCAGAACACAAACCTCACGTTCATAGAGGGCTCTGTCCTCTTCAAACCACCTCCAGAGCCATTTGGCCCTCCCAGCAATCCTGTGACATCGACAGAGAGAGAAGTAGCATTATTGTGATGATCATGTTATTCCCATTTTACAGATGAGAAGAGCAAGGCCCAAAGAGGCCCGCCTGTGGTCACGCGGTGAGGGCCGAGAGTTAGGGCTCTGCCCTTCAAGAATATTGCAGGGGACGTCTTGTTTAGAAGCCCTGCAGAAGCCCCCCTTACAGGACGACAATTACTATACTGACCACAGATCGCTGGCAATGATTAACATCTTTCAAACGCTTTCTGCACCAGGCACTGTGCTACATGATTTACTGCTCACACATTATTGCATTGTATGTTCATCATCTTCCAAGGAATAGGTCCCATTATCACCCCCGTTTTACAGATGATGAAACTGAGGCTCAGAAGCCTTAGATGACTCAAGCCTGTCAAGCTAGAAAGTGGTGGTCCGTGAACACGGATTTAGGACTGTCTGGTCCCAGAGCCACGAACCACTAGGGCTACAGTGCTGCTAAAGTTGAGTCTAATGTGGAAGCCACTCAGCACATGTGGCTATTTCACTTTAAATCCATTTAAGTGAAATAAAATAAAAACTCAGTTCCCCGGTCACACTAGTCACACGGCAGATGCTCAGTAGCCAAACGTGGCTTGTGGGCAGAAGAGATAGAGAACACTCCAGAAACTTCCATCACCAACAGAAGCTTCTATTGGATAATGCTGGTCTAAACACTCAGGGTGCTCCTCTTTGGACTTCCACTTCAGTAAAATGTTATTAGTTTAAGGCAGGGCTTCTCAATCTTGACACTACTGACATTTGGGGCTGGAAAATTCTTGGTTGGGGGCGGGAGGGTGGGAGGCTCTTCCCGAGCACTGCAGGATGTTCAGCGGCGTCCCTAGTCTCTACCCACTAGATGTCAGTATCACATCTTTCCCCTAGCTGTGACAGCTAACAATGTCTCCAGACATTGCCATATGTCCCCTGGGGAGCAAAATCAGTCCCCACGTCCCTGCTGAGAACCTCTGGTTTAAGGTTACCAATGTATTTGAAGTAATCAAATGGCCAATCTTTCATTAACCTCACCTTCTGAAAACAAGCTATTTCACCCAAACTCATTTCTCCTACTGAATCATGGTTTACAGCAATTTGCATCGGATGGGTGGTTTTAATAGCTATTGGAGACTTCATGAAAAGAGTAAAGGCATTTCAAGCAACAGAACATGAGTGAAGATGCCAAGAGGGGATTACTGGAATGTCCTGTACAATTAGGTCCTCGAATTTCCTAGCCACCAACCATAACTGTGAATTTGTAAAGGAAAGATACAAAATGAATTGCTTTAAAAAGCTAGAAGAGCGTTAAAGGAGAAAATCAATTCAGAAACCACAGAAGCAACTGCATCGCATACTACATTTTTGCTACTGATTTCCAGAAATAACAAACAACAAAAATTGTGCCCCGTGAGAAATTAGCGAAAGAATCCCCCAAATGCTAAAGTTGGCCCAACAGCAAATGGGCTTTCAAAGGCTTCAACTGAAACTAGTATGAACATTCTCATATAAAATGCTGAAATTCTGGTTACTGATGAAATAATAGACATTTCCACATTTTAAATATAGTCCCAAGGAAACTCAACCTCCCTACAGCAAATGGAACACTCGGGATGCTGCTAATGACCAAATGAAACCTGCCAACTACATCTTCAGAGAACTTTCCAAAAGCTTAAAAAAAAAAAAAAAAGCTTTAAAACCATTTCCTCCTAATGAATTTTTACAAGTTAAAAAGTTTACCTATATTATAAATAGTCCCAAAAGGCAAACTTTTGGTAAACTGGTAGATATGGCAAGTAGTTTATTCAAGAACTTGCCCCGGGTGAGGCTGGGGGCCTAGGACAGTGCCTCCCCAGGGTGGGCACCTGGCACTCCACCGGCTCTCCTATGGCTCTCATGAATGGGAAGTGTCTCGGGCAGATGCCACAGGGGGAATGCAGGTTAGCAAAATGCCCAGTCTGGGCCCCTTGCCAGGGAACTGGACTTAACAGCTTTTCTTCAAGAAGGGGGGGGAGGAGAAGGAGAAGAAGGGGAAGGAGAAGAAGAAGAGGAAGGAGAAGAAGGAGGAGGAGGAGGGGATAGAAGAAGGGGAAGGAGAAGAAGAAGAGGAAGGAGAAGGAGGAGGAGGAGAAGAAGGAGGAGGAGGAGGAAGAGGAGAAGGAGAAGGGGAAGAAGGAGAAGAAGAGGAAGGAGAAGAAAAAGAAGAAGAAGAGGAAGGAGAAGGAGAAGAAGGAGAAGAAGAAGAAGAAGAAGAAGAAGAAGAAGAAGAAGAAGAAGAAAGAAAGAAAGAAAGAGGAGGAGGAAAGAGAAGAAGGAGAAGGGAAAGAAGAAGAAGAAGAGGAAGGAGGAGAAGAAGAAGGAGGAGGAAGAAGAAGAAGGAGAAGAAAAAGAAGAAGAGAAAGAAAGAAAGAAAGGAAGAAAGAAAGAAAGAAAAGAAAGAAGGAG
>NW_028066009.1:0-388 GCF_054177405.1 Leptonychotes weddellii
AAACAGAATATTTAGAATTTAAGGAAAAGATGAAGTCAAAGAAGGAAATGTAGAATATAAGCCTTCATCATGATGAATATTTTATTCATTCAGCACATTTCCTGAGCGTAGTTGCCAGTCATTTTTATAGGCACTGAGATATATTAATGAATGTAATCTCTAATGTCCTTACACTCATTATTTATATTCTATTTTTTTTTAAAGATTTTATTTATTTATTTGAGAGAGAGAGAATGAGAGACAGAGAGCATGAGAGGGAGGAGGGTCAGAGGGAGAAGCAGACTCCCTGCCAAGCAGGGAGCCCGATGCGGGACTCGATCCCGGGACTCCAGGATCATGACCTGAGCCGAAGGCAGTCGCTTAACCAACTGAGCCACCCAGGCGCCCA
>NW_028066010.1:0-388 GCF_054177405.1 Leptonychotes weddellii
TAGTTGCATCTTTGCCATTGCATTGTTATAATTGTTGGCCATGTGAAACTGAATTTATTTTTGATTGGAATCTTTGAAATCGCGAAGTCACGTAGGGGCTGAATGATCTCCACTGTCCCTTTCCAGTTTCACATTCTGTGATTGTGTGTTTCTTTGAGCCCGGGGGATGCACCTGCCTTAAAAATGAAAAAAAAAAAAAAAAAAAAAAGATTGTAGCCATAGTTTCTGGAGAAGAGAAAAATACTTTAAGGATAATCTAGTCATTTTTCCTGTTGTAAATGGAAGACACCCATATCCTCAAGTCCCGAAGTCCCACAGCTGTTTACAGGGCTAAGTTTCAAGCCCTAGACCTCTGGCTCCCGATTCAGATTCTTCCCATGATCCTCAG
>NW_028066011.1:0-388 GCF_054177405.1 Leptonychotes weddellii
CACGCGGGAAGCCCCGCCCACGCGGGGAGCCCCGCCCACGCGGGAAGCCTTGCCCCGGGGAGCCCCGCCCCACGCGGGAGCCGCGCCCCAGGGAGCCCCGCCCACGCGAGAAGCCCCGCCCCGGGGAGCATCGCCCACGCGGGGAGCCCTGCCCCGGGGCCCCGCCCACGCGGGAAAGCCCCGCCCCGGGGAGCCCCTCGGTTGGGGGGAGGACTCCGGCGCCCGCCCCCTCCAGGACCAGACAGGCAGCCCCAGCAGAACCACAGCTGCAGAGACGGCCCGTCCAGTCTGGCCCCCGTGTCTCAGAGGGCCCCGGAGAGCAAGTGCAGAGGGCGCTGCGGCGGCCCCCGCCCCTCCAGGATGCGGGCGCTCCCCGTGCGCTCCCCAT
>NW_028066012.1:0-388 GCF_054177405.1 Leptonychotes weddellii
GGGTGGCTCAGTTGGTTAAGCCACTGCCTTCGGCTCGGGTCGTGATCCTGGAGTCCCGGGATCGAGCCCCGCATCGGGCTCCCTGCTCAGCGGGGAGTCTGCTTCTCCCTCTGCCCTCTTCCCTCTCGTGCTCTCTGTCTCTCATTCTCTCTCTCTCAAATAAATAAATAAAATCTTTAAAAAAAAAAAAAAGTTTCTCTTTTCTTTTTACATACATGAAGTAGTAAAAGTACCACATTTTCTAAGATCATGGTCAAACCACAGGGTTAGGGCAATCAGTTATAATCTAATCTGGGCCAAATACTTGCTTTTACCTAATTACCTACCTCTTTGATTACCACTGCAGGTAACAGCCTCACTTTCAACTTGGTCTGGTTTATGAGTGTTG
>NW_028066013.1:0-388 GCF_054177405.1 Leptonychotes weddellii
ATAATGTGGTGTACCTACGGATCAGGGGGATGGGACTAGATGTGTCACTGTAGCTAGAGATAGGGAAGCTTCTTGAAAATATTGACCCCTCTGTAGAAATCACCAATGGTGCTTCCTCCAGAGAAACCAATGCCATGAATGCTCCCCTTCAGAGGGACAGAATTGCAGAAAGGAGTTATTTTCGGGGAGCCGAATAAACCTTTCTCCAGGGCATAGGATTCACTGATTTTCAGATAGGCTGTGGGACCAATCTGCATCACCTGAGGCTGGCCCCAGTGAGGGCCCTCTGGAAGTCGCAGTCAGCATGCAGACCCCCATGTCGGTGAGGTCCAGAGCACCCCACCCCCACCGCCCCATGTGGCTCACAGCACACAAATCAACCACCCTC
>NW_028066014.1:0-388 GCF_054177405.1 Leptonychotes weddellii
AAACAAACTGAGGGTTCTAGAGGGGAGGGGGGTGGGAGGATGGGTTGGCCTGGTGGTGGGTATTGAGGAGGGCACGTTCTGCATGGAGCACTGGGTGTTGTGCACGAACAATGAATCATGGAACACTTCATCTAGAACTAATGATGTAATGTATGGGGATTAACATAAGAATAAAAAAAAAAAAAAAGAAAAAAAAAAAAAAAGAATTACTCTCTTGAAACTATTGCTGAGACACACACCATTTTTAAAATATGGAAATTTCGTAACTTTTTCTACAAAGTTTTTAATTTGTATGCCTGAGTATATTCCTAGCAAGTAACTCATTGAAGGAAAATAAATTTTTTTGAAATATTTTTTTCTCCAAAGAAAGAAAATGCTATATATAACA
>NW_028066015.1:0-388 GCF_054177405.1 Leptonychotes weddellii
AGATGGACTCTGAAAAACAAACTGAGGGTTCTAGAGGGGAGGGGGGTGGGAGGATGGGTTGGCCTGGTGGTGGGTATTGAGGAGGGCACGTTCTGCATGGAGCACTGGGTGTTGTGCACGAACAATGAATCATGGAACACTTCATCTAGAACTAATGATGTAATGTATGGGGATTAACATAAGAATAATAAAAAAAAAAGAATTACAATTAGGATTAAATACACTCCTCTATATGAGTGACTAGAAAAAAGAAATAAACCATTCAGCAACATTGTGAAAAATGAAAATTACATTAGACCAAGGTACCTCAAGAGGGGGAAAATAAAGTGGAAAGACAAATGATCAGACTTATTAGAGCAAATTAGTGAGAAACATAGTCCAAATGGGA
>NW_028066016.1:0-388 GCF_054177405.1 Leptonychotes weddellii
TCCTGGGAGGGCTTTGTTCTCGGGCTCCCAGCTTCTCACTTACACACCTGACACTGAAGTTCCTAGAAAATCAGAAAGGAAATGTGACTCGTGAAATGGTGTAAAGACAGAGGACAGGCCCAAAGCAGGAGAGACCCCGCGTCCTTGGCTCTAGGCTGTGACTCTGTGCGTGGCCATCGGCTGGCCCTGGTGAGCAGGGTGTCCTGGGCTGAGTGGGAACCCAGAGACACAGGTCGGGGGCCCTAGGGGTGCAGGCTGGGGAGGGGAGACCACCAAGCTGGTTGTGAGCACAGGGACGGGACCTCTCCGGCACCGGGCCTCCTTGGGCGGGGAGCTGTTCCTCCATTTATTCTGCAGTTATCTCCTGAGGCCCCACTGCGGGTGCTGA
>NW_028066017.1:0-388 GCF_054177405.1 Leptonychotes weddellii
GGGCGCCTGGGTGGCTCAGTTGGTTAAGCGACTGCCTTCGGCTCAGGTCATGATCCTGGAGTCCCTGGATCGAGTCCCGCATCGGGCTCCCTGCTCGGCAGGGAGTCTGCTTCTCCCTCTGACCCTCCCCCCTCTCATGTACTCGCCCTCTCTCATTCTCTCTCTCTCAAATAAATAAATAAAATCTTTAAAAAAAAAAAAGAAAGACACAACTGAATATAATGTGGTATCCGGAGACAGAACAAGGACAGCAATAAAAACTAAGGCAACCTGAACCAACTGTGGACTTTGGTTACAAGAGAACGAAAGCAATCACTTCGCTTGCACTGAAGCTCGTAATATTTTACTGGACCCAAGAGGCTTCATTAAATAACATTTAGAAAAAATA
>NW_028066018.1:0-388 GCF_054177405.1 Leptonychotes weddellii
AGCCTGGGAGCCTCACCCCCTGGGCATTGATGGACATGATCGTAAGAACATGGTGTCCTCGGGGGCAAAATAGGCGTGTGGCTGGTAGGGCCCACAAATTGCCCGCCGGAGCCCTACAAAATCACGAGATAGAATAAAACGATACTTTTTAAGTCACAAAGTTTGGGGGTGATTTGTTACACAGCGGCGGACAACGTGGGCCAATGAGTTAGTTCTGCCAGAGGGAAGGAGGGCCCCAGGGGCCGGCTGTCGGCCCCGCTCCCTCGAGCAGAGCTCAGGCCCCTTCAGAGAGCGATGGGGGCTTGCGGGCTGCAGGCGAGTCCCCGCGGGGAGGCGCGAGGGCACCTCGGTCACCCTGCTGCCCCGCCTGCCTCCACGGCCTCTGTTG
>NW_028066019.1:0-8095 GCF_054177405.1 Leptonychotes weddellii
TCTCTTATTACAGTCTTTGGTTTAAAATCTAATTTGTCTGATATAAGGATTGCCACCCCAGCTTTCTTTTGGTGTCCATTAGCATGGTAAATGGTTTTCCACCCCCTCACTTTCAATCTGGGGTGTCTTTGGGTCTAAAATGAGTCTCTTGCAGACAGCATATCGATGGGTCTTGTTTTTTTATCCAATCTGATAGCCTGTGTCTTTTGATGGGGAATTTAGCCCATTTACATTCAGGGTAACTATTGAAAGATAGGAATTTAGTGCGATTGTATTGCCTGTAAGGTGACTGCTACTGTATATTGTCTGTGTTCCTTTCTGGTCTATGTTGCTTTTAGGCTCTCTCTTTGCTTAGAGGACCCCTTTCAATATTTCTTCTAGGGCTGATTTTGTGTTTGCAAATTCCTTTAGTTTTTGTTTGTCCTGGAAGCTTTTTATCTCTCCTTCTATTTTCAATGACAGCCTAGCTGGATCTAGTATTCTTGGCTGAATATTTTTCTCATTTAGTGCTCTGAATAGATCATGCCAGTCCTTTCTGGCCTATCAGGTCTCTATGGATAGGTCTGTTGCCAATCTAATGTTTCTACCATTGTAGGTAACAGATCTCTTGTCCCGAGCTGCTTTCAGGATTTTCTCTTTGTCTCTGAGACTTGTAAGTTTTACTATTAGATGTCCGGGTGTTGACTTATTTTTATTGATTTTAAGAGGGGTTCTCTGTGCCTCCTGGATTTTGATGCCTGTTTCGTGACCGAATATGTGATCTATTCAGAGAATGTCTCATGTGCACTTGAAACGAATATGTATTCTGCTTTAGGATGAAATGTTCTGTATATGTCTGTTAAGTCCATCTGGTCCAATGTGTCATTCAAAGCCATTGTTTCCCTGTTGGTTTTCTGCTTAGATGATCTGTCCATTGTAAGCGGGGTGTTAAAGTCCCCTACTATTATTATTATCAATGAGTTCCTTTATGTTTATTGTTTTATATATTTGGGTGCTCCCAAATTGGGGGCATAAATATTTATAAGTGTTAGATCTTCTTGTTGAATAGATACCTTTATTATGATATAGTATCCTTCTTCATCTCTTATTACAGTCTTTGGTTTGAAATCTAGTTTGTCTGATACATGGCTACTCTGGCTACCTTTTGACATCCATTTGCATGATAGTTTCTCCATCCCCTCACTTTAAATCTGCAGGTGCCTTTATATCTAAACTTAGTCTCTTGTAGGCAACGTATACATGGGTTTGTTTGTTTTTTTTAATCCATTCTGATGCCCTTTGTCTTTTGATTGTAGCATTTAGTCCATTTACATTCAGAGTAATTTTTTTGCACTTTGTTTGTTTGTTCATTTGTTTTTTAAGTAGGCTTCATGCCCAGCATGGAGCCCAACATGGGGCTTGAACTCACAACCTTGATATCAAGACCTGAGCTGAGATCAAGAGTCAGACATTTTAACTGAGCCAGTCAGGTGCCTCAGAGTAATTATTGATAGATAAGCATTTACTGCCATTCTATTACTTGTTTTGTTGTTTTCTGGAGATTCTCTCTATTCCTTTCTAGTCTTTGTCACTTTTGTTTTTTCCTTCCCACTCAAAGAATCCCCTTTAATATTTCTTGCAGGGCTATCTTAGTGGTCACCTACTCCTTTAGTTTTTGTTTGTCTGGGAAACTCTTTATCTCTCCTTCTATTCTGAATGATAACATTGCTGGATAGAGTATTCTTAGGCTGAAGACTTCCCATTCAGTATTTTGAATATATCATGCTACTTTCTTCTGGCTTGCCAAGTTTCTGTGGAGAGATCTGCTGCTAACCTCATGGGTCTTCCCTTATAAATTAGGGACTTCCTTTGTCTTGCTGCTTTTAGGGTTTTTTCTTTATCTCTATATTTTGCAACTTTAACTACAATATGTCTTGGTGTTCACCTGCTTTTGTTGATTTTGATGGGAGTTTTTTGTTGCTCCTGGATTTAGATGTCTGTTTCCTTCCCCAGATTAGAGACGTTTTCAGCTTTTACTTCCTCAAATAAACATTCTGCCCCTTTTCTCTCTCTTCTTCTGGGGCTCCTATGATTTTGATGGAGTCACTAAGTTCCCTAAGTCTACTTTCATGATAAAAATTTTTCTTTCTTGGGAGCCTGGGTGGCTCAGTCGGTTGAACATCTACCTTTGGCTCAGGTCATGATCCCAGGGTTCTGGGATCAATCCTGCATTGGGCTCCCTGCTCAGCGGGGAGTCTGCTTCACCCTCTCCCTCTGCCCTTCCCCCCGGCTCATATTCTCTCTCTCACTCACTCTCTCTCTCTCTCAAATAAATGAATAAATCTTTTAAAAAAATAAAATAAAATTTTTCTTTACTTTTTTTGTTCAGCTTCATTATTTTCCATGATTCTATCTTCTATATCACTTATACATTCTTCTGATTCTTCCATTCTTGTGGTCATTACATCCAGTCAGTTTTTGCATCTTGGCTATTGTATTTTTCATTTCAGCCTGATTGTTTTTTAGCTCTTTTATCTCTGTGGTAAGGGTGTCCCTGATGTCTTCCATGCTTTCCTCAGGCTCAGCTAGTATCCTTATGATTGCTGCTTTAAATTCTGGATCAGGCATATTATTTATATCTGGTTTGTTAGATCCCTTGTCATGACCTTTCCTTGTTCTTTCTTTTGGAATGAATTCCTGCATCTTGGCACTTTGTCTAAGGTCTCAGTCTTCTTCTGTGTGTTAGGAAAGCCTGTTGTGTTTCCTGTTCCTGAGACAATGGCTTTATGAAGAAGAGGTCATATGATGTCCAGGGCCTGGTACTTCAGGAAGTGTCTCTGGTGTATGCTGTGTGCACTCTGCTGCTCTATTTTGGCTGCTCTATCCCTCAAGTCAGTTATCTGCAGAGTTTCTCCTTACCTGCAGTGGGGAGTGTTTGGCCGTTGGCCAGAGTGTGGCGAGTTTTAACTTGGTGTGCTCTGGTCTGCTTGCTAAGAGACCTGGTGCCATTTCTACTAGAACTAATGTCTTGCAGAACTCTCTGGTCAGGAGACATGGTGTGGGCAAGGGTTTTTGCTCGTCTTCTGGGGAAGGGGCCCACTGTACGGGGAGTGAGGCAAACTTGACTGAGAAGGGCAGTACAGGCAGAGAGCAGCGGTGTGGAACCTTGTGTAAATAGGTTCAGCAGCCAGTATAAGTGCTGTGCTGTTTCCTTCAGCTGGCTCTGTGTTTATGCTGAGAAGCAGGGAAGGGAAATTGCGCTAGCCTGCTCCTTTGTTCCCAAAGAGAGGAGCCTGTGCTAGCTGCTCTCAGGGAAGCACATCCAGAAGAGGAGTAAATAATTTCCCCTCATGAATCGCAGGTATCTGTTAGATCACTGATTTCACACTGTCTGTCTCTGAGTCCCTTGCCTGCCTGGAGCAGCTCAGTGCACCCTGGGCTCTACCCTAGCCAGGCCTGCTGAATTTTAAAATTCCAAACTTCCGGGGCCTGGTGTGGTGGGGACCTGTGCTGGTCTTCTGGGAAAGGGTCTCACTGCACTGGGACTAATACAAGTTTGACCCAGAAGTTCAGTCACACCAGAGTGCAGGGCTGTGGGATTTGGAGCAAGCAGGCTAAACAGCCAGTGTCTTGTTTAGCTCCTCTCAGCAGATGTCTCTGTGCCTATGCTGAGGGGAGGGGAAGGGAAATAGTGTCTGCTGGTTCTTTTGTCCCCAGAGAGGCAGTGCCACTTCTCACTTCTCACAGGTGTGAGAAAAAGTAAAAAAGTCTCTCCCTGGGCTCTTTAAGCAATCCTCAGATGGTGCAGTCTGTCCCAGGGTTGTTTCCCTATGTCCTCTCCAAGAGTAGAGCAGTGCCCTCAGGGATCTATCCCAGCCAACCTTGGGGACCTCTAAAACTCTAATCTTTGAGATCCACAGGTTGCAAAAACTCATGAAATTCAGCCCCTCTCTCTTGCTTTCCCAGTCAATGGCTTTGGGGAAGTATTCTGTGCATATCCCTGTGTGTTTCACTCTCCTGCCTTTATTCATGACCAGGGCTCCCTCCCCTTTGCAGTACCCGTGATCCATTTCTCCCCCAAACCATGTATCCACAGTTCCTACCTTCCTCAAAGTGGCCTCTTCTCTCTGTCTAGTTGTACCCTTTGTTCTATCAGTCCTCAAGTTGATTTCTTGAGTATTCAGGATAATTTGATAATTATCTGGCTGTGTTTGGGAGACAGGGCAAACCTTGGGTCCTCCTACTATGCAACTATCTTAGTTCCTCCTGTGTTGATTTTATTCTTGAGTATTTTATCTTCTTTGCTATTTTAAATGTGTTCTTCTTCTTTGATATATTCTAATCAGTTATAGTTTGTATATATGAACACTTGATTTTTGTATGTTTAATTTTATATCCTGATATTCTGAGGGTTTTTTTTTATTGCTTGAGTTTGTTTTATCATCATTTGTCTAGTGTTTTCTAGACAATACTGTCATATTATCAACTAACATAGATAGTTTTACATCATCTTTCCCAATTCTTATGTCTAATTGTTTTCTCTTTCTACTTGCATTGGCTAAAACCTCCATGACAATATTAAATAGTAGAGAAGGCAAGAGGTTTTGTTTTTCCTTTGTTCTTGATCTTAGTAGAAATGACTTCAGTGTTTTCTCATTTAGTAAAAACGCTGTAGGAATGAGGGGTGTATACACACACACATAATTGAAGTGTACTTGACATATAATATTAGCTTTAGGTGTACAACATAGTGATTTGACAATTATATACATTATAAAATACCACAATAAATGTATTTACCATCTATCATGATGGTTTCTTTTGTTTGTTTTATTTCTTTAGATTCCATATGTAAGTGAAATCATAGGGTATTTCTCTTTCTCTGATTTATTTCACTTAGCAAATTACCTTCTGGGTTAATCCATGTTGTCATAAGTGGCAGGATTTCATTCTTTTTTATAGCTCAGTAATATCCCATTGTGTATATATACCACATCTTGATTATCCATTCAATTATCAGTGAGCACTTAGGTTGCTTCCATAGCTTGGCTATTGTAAATAATGCTGCAATAAATGTAAGGGTGCATATATTTTCCAAATTAGGGTTTTTGTTTTCTTAGAGTAAATACCCAGAATTGAAATTGCTGGATCATATGGTAATTCTATTTGTGATTTTTTTTTCTTTTTGAGGAAACTCTATACTGTTTTTCATAGTGGCTGTACCAACTCATATTTCCACCAACAATGCTCAAGAGTTCCCTTTTCTCACACACTCAACACTCTTTATTTCTTGTCTTTCTGATACTAGCCATTGTGTGTGGTGTGACTTGATATCTCATTGTCTTGATTTGCATTTCTCTGATGATTATTGAAGTTGAGCATCTTTTCATGTGTCTGTTGGCCATCTCTATGTCTTCCTTGGAAACCTTTCTATTCAAAGCCTCTGCCCATTTTTTTTTAAAGATTTTATTTATTTATTTGAGAGAGAGAGAATGAGAGAGAGAGCACATGAGAGGGGGGAGGGTCAGAGGGAGAAGCAGACTCCCTGCCGAGCAGGGAGCCCGATGTGGGACTCGATCCAGGGACTCCAGGATCATGACCTGAGCCGAAGGCAGTCGCTTAACCAACTGAGCCACCCAGGCACCCACTTCTGCCCATTTTTAATCAGATTATTTGAGTGTGGTTTGTTTGTTTGTTTTGGTGTTGAGTTATAGAAGATTTTTTTATACATTTTGGATATTAGCTCCTTATCAGATATATCATTTGCAAATATCTTCCTTCATTCTGTAGGTTTCCGTTTTGTTTTGTTGATAGTTTTCTTTGATGCACAAAAGCTTTTTAGCTTGATGTATTCCCAATAGTTTATCTTTGCTTTTGTTTCCCTTGCTAGGGGAGGCATATCCAGAAAAAATATTGGTAAGGCTTATGACTACGAGTTTATTGCCTATATTTTGTTTGTTTTTTCTGCCTACGTTTTATTTTAGGAGTTTTATGGGTTCTGGCTTTATAATTAGGCCTTTATTCATTTTGAGTTTATTTTTATATGTCGTGTAAGAGAGTGACCCAGTTTCATTTTTTTGCATGTAGCTGTCCAGTATTCTCTGACACTATTTATTGAAGAGACGATCTTCTTATTGCACATTATAGCCTCCTGTGTTGTAGATTAATTGGCCATATAAATGTGGGTTAATTTCTGGGATCTCTATTCTATTCCATCAATCTATGTGTCTATTTTTGTGCCAGTACCATACTGTTTTGATTATGATAGTTTTGTAATATAGCATGAAATCTAGGACTTTGAAACCTTCACTTTGTTCTTTCTGAAGATAGCTTTGATTATTCCACCTCATTTGTGGCTCCATACAAATTTTAGAATTTTTTGTTCTAGTTCTGTGAAAAATATTATTGGTATTTTGATGGGGACTGCATTGGATCTGTAGATTGCTTTGGGCAATGTGGGGATTTTAACAATATTCTTCCAATCCAGGATGCCTGGGTGGCTCAGCCCATTAAACATTAACATCAGTCATTAAACACCCATTTTTAATGGCTCAGTCCATTAAACATCTGCCTTTGGCTCAGATCATGATCCTAGGGTCCTGGGATTGAGTCCTGCATTGGGCTCCTTGCTTAACAGGGAGCCTGCTTCTCCCTCCGCCTGCTGCTCCTCCTGTTCATGTTCTCTCCCTCTCTCATGTTCTCTCTCTCTAAACAAATCTTTAAAAAATATATTCTTCCAATCCATGAGCATGGTATGTCTTTCCATTTATCTGTGTCATCTTCAATTTCTTTCATCAATATCTTATAGTTTTCAGAGTAAGAGTCTTTTATCTCCTTGGATAAATTTATTCTTTGATATTTTATTCTTTTTGACACATTTATAAATGAGATTTTAAAAAATTTTCTATATCTGCCAGTTCATTATTAGTGCATAGAAATGAAATAGATTTCTGTATATTAACTTCATATCCTACAACTTTACTGAATTCATTTATTAGTTCTAATAGTTTTGTTTGTTTGTTTGTTTTTGGTGGAGTAGTTAGGGCTTTCTATGTATAGTATCATGTTACCTGCAAATACTGACAGTTTTATTACTTCCATACCAATTTGGGTGCCTTTTATTTCTTTCCTTGTCTGATTGTTATGGCTAGGACTTCCAGTACTGTGTTGAATAAAAGTGGTGAGAGTGGACATCCTTGTTTTGTTCCTGATGTTACAGAAAAAGCTTTAGGCTTTTCACCATTGAGTATGATGTTAGCTTTGGTTACATTGTATATAGACTTATTATGTTGATGTATGGTCCCTCTAAACCCACTCTGAGTTTTTATCATGAGTGGATGTTGAATTTTGTTAAATGTTTTTCTTTTTTTAAAAAAATTTTCTGTTTGAGTATAGTTACTATTAAAATACCATTGACTATATTCCCTATGCTATATCTTTTATTTCCATGACTTATTCATTTCATAACTGGAAGCCTATATCTCCCACTCCCCTTCACCCATTTTGCCCTTCTTTTCCCCATCTCAGCCCCTTCCCTCAGGCAGCTATCAATTTATTCTCTCCATTTATAGGTCTTATTCTATTTTGTTTATTCATTTGTTTTGTTTTTAGATTCCACATATAAGTGAAATCACCAAGTATTTGTCTTGTCTTTCTGACTTATTTCACTCAACATAATACCCTCTAGGTCCATCCATGCTGTTGGAAATGGCAGGACTCCTCCTTTTTTATAGCTGTGTAATACTCAATTATATATATGTACCACTTCTTCTTTATCCACTCATATACAATAGTTGTTTCCTGTCTTGGTTATTGTAAATAAAGCTACAGTAAAAATAAGGGTACATCTTTTCAAATTACTATTTTTTTAAATTTTTATGTTATGTTAATCACCATACATTACATCATTAGTTTTTAATGTACTGTTCCATGATTCATTGTTTGCATATAACACCCAGTGCTCCATGCAAAACATGCCCTCCTTAATACCCATCACCAGTCTAACCCCTCCACCCACCGCCCTCCCCTCTAGAACCCTCAGTTTGTTTTCACAGTCCATAGTCTCTCATGGTTCATCTCCCCCTCTGATTCCCCCCCCCTTCATTCTTCCCCTCCT
>NW_028066020.1:0-388 GCF_054177405.1 Leptonychotes weddellii
GTACTTCACGGAAATATGAAAACAGTGTTCCTGCACCAAGTCACTATTCTGTAGCACACAAGCATGCAAACCCTGGTATAGTGTGAAATGAAATGATCAAAATGCATTATAATCCCCTCATTGTAATGCGAACCTATAAATGATGATTACACAAACAAAACCTAGCAAATTTGTAGAATAAGAGTAGTGTGGCCAAGTCGTATGTATTTCTACATATTTTTCTTGTTTACATGCCTGATGATTTTTCCCGCATATGTTTTGACTAAAGTGTCTTATGTGTATAAAGTTATTAGGCATCTATTATTCCAAATCCTGTCTTTGGAATGGAAGTCTTCAATTACATTTAATGCTGTCATTTCCTAAAACATTAATAATATACATATTAAAA
>NW_028066021.1:0-388 GCF_054177405.1 Leptonychotes weddellii
GTGTTCCTGGCTCCAACATGCTGACTGTGGGGCTGCATGGGTCACAGGGTCACCTACCCTAACCCTAACCCTTAACCCTAACCCCTAACCCAACCCTAACTCTAATCAAACATCATGCTCAATTTAGAGGACTGACAGCTCTACTCTGAAATCACAAACAAGTCCATCATGCTGGCTTTCACTCATTGTTCAGTATCGTACTGGAAGTTCTACCCAGAATGATAAGGCAAGAAATCCACATGTGAAAGAAAACAGTAGAACTACGTCTATTCAGAGACCAGAGATGACATCATCTTATATAAAGAGCTTCCTAAACAATCAACAAAAAATGATTACAGCCAGTTAATATCAACACACAAAAATCTCTCTTATTTGTATACATTAGCCA
>NW_028066022.1:0-388 GCF_054177405.1 Leptonychotes weddellii
TGTATGAATAATATTCTCTTCCTCAAACTCTGCTATTAACTAGCATTAGCTGTGTGGCTTTGGACACAGTTTCCCAATCTCTATAAAAACAGGGAGGTTGCACCGAAGAATCTATAGGGCCTCTTCTTGTGCTCAAGTTCTAGTCTTCTGACTTTCACACAAGGTGTATGATTTTGAAAACACTACATATATTTTTTTTTATTCTTATGTTAATCCCCATACATTACATCATTAGTTTTAGATAAAGTGTTCCATGATTCATTGTTTGTGCATAACACCCAGTGCTCCATGCAGAACGTGCCCTCCTCAATACCCACCACCAGGCTAACCCATCCTCCCACCCCCCTCCCCTCTAGAACCCTCAGTTTGTTTTTCAGAGTCCATCGTC
>NW_028066023.1:0-388 GCF_054177405.1 Leptonychotes weddellii
GGCTGACATAGAGAGACACACAGACACACAGGGAAAGACAGAGAGACACATGGAGGGGCAGACGTAGACAGGAAGAGAGAGACTCGGGGACACCGAGTATCCAACACACAGACATGCTCTGACCCTCTGAACAGACACAGAGACCCTGACCTGGATGCAGACAGAGACAAGGACAGGGACTGACACACCGGTGTATGCCACAGACCCAGACACACACCACACACACCGGAGGCTGTGTTGGCGAGGCAGCTAGCCCCCGGGAGGGTGGTCGTGTTTGGCCAGGGTTTTGGCAATCTGGCTGCACCCTGGAGCTGTCAGAGGAGCCCCTCGGAGCCCCAGGACGTGCAGCCAAGGTGCCTGGAATCCCCTTCTGCTCCCATGCCTGCCC
>NW_028066024.1:0-388 GCF_054177405.1 Leptonychotes weddellii
GAACAAAGGGCTGGAATTTTATTCTGGAAAAAACACAGCACATCATGTTCCTTTCTTTTTATAAGCAGGAATCCCTCTTCCTGACTTGAATATCATCTTTATTTTGGAGCAAGGGAAAGAGCCCCAGACTGTGGAGAGCAAGGTTAAAACAGTGAAAAAGCCAAGTGGGTGGGAAGACAGGCAAGAGTTCAGAAGGGCAAAGAGTGTTAATAGTGTTTGGGCAACTTTCTCCCAGTGGGAGAGTTTTTCCTGCTTACTAGCTCTTAGAGGAAAGTTTATTTCCCTTCCCCTTGTCACTCCCTTCTGCAGACATGTGGAAGTGCATCCTCCCAACCTCTAGCTCATGCAAAGACCAAAGCAAAATCTTTATCATGACCTGTGGCCCTCT
>NW_028066025.1:0-388 GCF_054177405.1 Leptonychotes weddellii
AGGGCGCCTGGGTGGCTCAGTCGTTAAGCGTCTGCCTTCGGCTCAGGTCATGATCCCAGGGTCCTGGGATCGAGTCCCACATCGGGCTCCCTGCTCGGCGGGAAGCCTGCTTCTCCCTCTCCCACTCCCCCTGCTTGTGTTCCTGCTCTCACTATCTCTCTCTCTGTCAAATAAATAAATAAAATCTTTAAAAAAAAAAGATTTCTTATAAACCATATTCATAAAGTTTGATAGTCATCTAGGAATAGAAAAAACAGTGGGATAGAGAAGAGATCTACTCTCAGATCTACTCCAGAAACTGGTCAACCACGCATGGGAAGGTGAGAGAAGACAGAGGGATAGCATTATAAATTGGTACGGGAATGATATACTGCTATTCAATTAGCAA
>NW_028066026.1:0-388 GCF_054177405.1 Leptonychotes weddellii
TAATATAGGCATTGAAAGCTGTAAATTTCCTTTTAACTCCTTCTTTTGGCACATCACATAAGTTTTGGTATGTTGTATACTCATTTTTTTTTGTCTCTATGTATTTTATGATTTCCCTTGTGATTTCTTTTTGATACATGAGTTATTTAAAAGGATGTTGTTTAATTTCCATAATTTGTGAATTTTCCGGTTTTCTGTCTGTTGTTGATTTCTAACTTTATCCTGGTGTGGTCAGATAGCCTGTGATAAGTATGTTTTAACATCTATTGAGACTTATTTGTGGCTGAACAATGGACTCTGCTGAAAAATGTCCCAAGTACCCTTGGAAGAATGTGTATGCTGTTGTTCGGTAGAGTGTTTTATATATGTCTGCTACATCTAGTGGATC
>NW_028066027.1:0-388 GCF_054177405.1 Leptonychotes weddellii
ACCACGACCTATGCTGACCCTCTGCATAGCCCATTCTCTTTCTTCCTTACCTGCCTAGCTTCTGTTTGCCTTGTACATCTCAACTTGGTTGTTATTTCCTCCAGGAAACCTTTCCCGACACCGTAATCCTATGTCAGGCTGGGTGCCCTTCCTATGCACCCAACATGGACAGCTTTGGTCACCATGTATTTTTTTTTTTAAAGATTTTTTATTTATTTATTTGAGACAGAGAGAATGAGATACAGAGAGCATGAGAGGGAGGAGGGTCAGAGGGAGAAGCAGACTCCCCGCTGAGCAGGGAGCCCGATGCGGGACTCGATCCCGGGACTCCAGGATCATGACCTGAGCCGAAGGCAGTCGCTTAACCAACTGAGCCACCCAGGCACCC
>NW_028066029.1:0-388 GCF_054177405.1 Leptonychotes weddellii
TATTTATTTTTTTTTTAAAGATTTTTTTTTTTAATTTATTTATTAGAGAGAGAGAGAGTGAGAGAGAGAGCGCAAGAGGGGAAGGGTTAGAGGGAGAAGCAGACTCCCCGCCGAGCAGGGAGCCCGATGTGGGACTCGATCCCGGGACTCCAGGATCATGACCTGAGCCGAAGGCAGTCGCTTAACCAACTGAGCCACCCAGGCGCCCCAAGATTTATTTATTTTAAAGAGAGAGAGAGAGCATGAACAGGAGGGACAGAAGGAAAGGGAGAGAGAATCTCAAGTGGACTCCGCTTGAGTGGGGAGCCAGACACAGGACTCAATCCCATGATCCTCGAGATCATGACCTGAGCCAAAACCAAGAGTCAGGCTCAACTGAATATGCCAC
>NW_028066030.1:0-8094 GCF_054177405.1 Leptonychotes weddellii
GCAATTGCTGGATCGTATCGTAGCTCTATTTTCAACTTTTTGAGGAACCTCCATACTGTTTTCCAGAGTGGCTGTATTAGCTTGCATTCCCACCAACAGTGTAGGAGGGTTCCCCTTTCTCCGCATCCCCGCCAACATCTGTCGTTTCCTGACTTGTTCATAAAACAATGGCCAACTTTTAAGTGGAAACAGGGGATGCTTAAGTCAAAAGTAACAGACATTCAATACCCTCCCTATTGTGGTACAAACTCTAGGCCAGCCTGCTTGGCCACACAGAGCCTCTTGCTCAGGCCACTATGTCATCTTTCTAAAAAGTATTTCATTAAAACATTGTTTGATTTAATCTGAATACTTGGGCTCAAAGGTCATTAAATATATTCATCTCTTTCCAAGCAGGGCTGCCTCGAAAAGAAAGGTGTTAAGTAAATATGATTATAAGTCAGTATTATCTATTCTAGCTTTGGCATGAGTATGAAGAGTGAGTGTTTAGAATCACTAGGAATGTGGTCCAGCACTGGAGTTCTCATTCTTCCATTTCCTTTTTTTTTTAAATCTACATAGAACTAAACACATTATCACATACAGACCCATATGACATCCATATGTCATTATGCCTACAGTGAACAGAATATCCTAAAGTATAAGAAACTTTGAAGAAACATAAAAAGAAAAGTGATGTTTTCTATGTTCAAGAGTGAAGCCCTTTTGGATCAGGAGGTACTACTGGTCCTCATGGTTTAATCTTAAAGATGCTTCTTTGAATATTAAATGATTTTTAGGATAATAAGCTGGGATTTTAATAGCCCTGAAGGATCATCCCATATATATTAGCATCCTGATCATGTGACATTATAATGCCTGGAACTTAGTTCACTGTTGAACAAATCCAACCCACTGCTACGTCAAGGCAATTCTTTCTAACTCTGAAGGATATTCTTGGGAATTTTTTTTCCCACAGTTTTTGCATTCATAGCCCCTCAACAGGGAGCCCTAGGGACACTGGGATTTCAAATTCTCTGTTCAGAGAGTTACTACAATGAAAGGTGAATATTGAGAATAATAAATAACTTTTTCATTTCAAAAGAGGAAAGCAAGAAAAGATTAGAAAACTAGTTATGGGAGAATCTGGTATCAAAGAAAAGAATACTGGTTTTGCTTGAAGTAGAAGGCTCTCTCAGCTATGTTTAAGGAAGCTATATCTTATCATCTGATCTCAAATCATCTTAATAACTATTAAAGAAAACACATAGTCCTCATGCTGAAAAACAGTGAAGAAGAATATACTATTTATACCCTTTACTTGCGAATTCTGACATGATGGGTCTAAAGTTCCTGTGTGATTCCTACTCTATGTGAAGTTTTGATAAGAAGACTGTTCAAATAATAACAAATGGCTACTACCACCCTTGAATTTACTTTGAAGTTCTCAGTTAGTTCCCATGCATTATATATAATGCGTAAGTGTAAGTACACAGACTTGTATCTAACTACAAGGGAGTAATACCAGGTCTTAAACATAGTAACTAGGGTTTAAAGAAATATGAGATTGAGAAGATCATATATATTCCTTCATTAGAATACCAGAAATCATGAGGAATGTATTCAGTGTTAATGTGACATGTGCCAAGAATGTAGCATCATGTAAAAAGTAATTGTCTAGGGATTTTACTTTTTTACAAATTCTAGTTCAAATTGTTGGCCAACATGGCAGTGGTCAAAACCCTATATTTCCATATGATATGTTTTGTTCCATATAAGGACAGTCTTAAAATAATGTATCCTTGTTTATCTGAAGACTCTGACACCTATTTCACAATATTTGTCCCCTACCCCTTTGGAAAAGAGTATATGGGTCAAAGATGTCACACAAAGCAGCTCCTCATGTGCAGGCCCTGCCTACGCTGAGAGTCATGTCTGTGAATAATAGTAATTCTTCTATTCTCTACTCCCTCCTTTAGAAATGGTGGCTAACATGCCCTTGATTAATGTTTCTAGGTAGCCACTAATATGTGATCACACCAGTTCCTTTTTCCAAGCAGAGACCAATACTATCTGGCTTCACCTTCTATTTCCCCAAACTCATAGTATACATACATGTCTGCATCAATTCTTTCAACAGACATGAATTCAGAGCTGTACTATATGGCTGGCCAAGGATAACAGGATGAATAGAGCATGGTTATTACCCTGCATGAGCTTTGGGTTTAAAAGGTAAATGTGCAAAGTGGTCAATAAATATACTATACAAAGCAAATTAGCTCACTTGTTCTAGGAGAGATTAAGAATGCTGTGGGCCTTCAGAAGAGGAAGATGAGATAAGGCTTTGGAATGGTGAAAAGGGGCACAGTGGAAGGGGAGGTGAAGGTAAAGAATATTTAGGGGAACATAGGATTTAAAGTGATTAAGAGAGCACAATATTTCATGTGAATCATGGCCACTATTTAGATGCAGAATGGGGAAAGGATTAGCATGTTTGACTTTTTTAGGGTGACCAACCAGTCTGTTCTACCCAGGAATGAGGGTTTTCTCAGGATGCTGGACTTTCAGTATGAAAACTGAAGAGTCCCAGGCAAACCAGTCACCCTACCTTTCCTACTCTTTCACCAATGCACCTATATGATTTAATGTTCCTTTAAAGTGTCTCTTCCTCTCTTTCTTCACTTTCATATCTTTTGCTCAATTTTTATAATTTCTTGCCTTGATTACTCCAAAGGCCTTCTATCTATCCTCCTCCTGGATGACAGAATGATCTTTCTAAAGTACAAGTCTGGTCATGCCACACGCCGCTTAGAAATCTTCAATTATTCCCCATTACTTCAAGATAAAATCCAATTTCTTTAGTGTGTATACTAATCACATAGGAAAAGAGGTTATTCAAAAAGACCAAGTATCATGTGTTCATTTATTAATGCTTATTAATCCAACAAATATGTGTTGAAGATATCCTATACGTCAAAGACTGTTCTAGGAACCGGAGTTAAAATGGTAAGCAAAGCAGGCAATATCCCCATCCTCATTTGAAACACATTCTAGTAGGGTGAGAGCAGACAATAAACAAATATGTATCAAGTGTGGTGTCAGGTAGTGATAGGCTGTTAGACTCTCAAAGAAAATAGGCAAATAAGAAAATAGAAGGTGGGTATAATTTTAGATAGTATGGTCAGGGAAGACATTCCCAAGTGACATCTGAGTATGAAACAGAGTGCTGGGAATATTTGGGGTAAATAAGGTTCTAAAGAAGAGAGAACAAATACAAAAATTCTGAGTTGGGAGATTGTTTGGTGCCCTCATGAGAGAGTAGGGATCTCACATGTTACTGGAAAGGAGTGAGCATGGGAAGATTGACAGGAAGCAAGAAGAGAAGGCAAGCCAGGAGCTAGAGCATCTAGAGATTTGTAGACCATTTTAAAAGCTTTTGATTTCATTCCAATGAGATGGTCAGCCACGTAGAGTTTTGAGCAAAGGGGTGACACGATTTGCATTTTAAAAAGGTCTCTCAGGCAGCTGTTATGCAAAGACACTATTAGAAGAATACAATCAGGGAAACCATGTAGGAGGTTTTTATTTTAGGCAAGGAAATGATACTGGATTGGAATATGGTGGTATCAGAGGTGTCAAGAATTGGCAATGCCCAGGCCTCACCCAACACCTCCCTCCAGCAGCCATACTTTACTACTTGCATGCTTTGCTCACACCTCTATGTGTTGTTGACTCTGCCAGTAATTCCTTTTTACTCTCCACATTTCCTTGTCCTGGATACCTCACCTTTTTAAAAAGAATCATCTCTTTCAGAAAGTCATTCAAAGCTCAGTTTGGGTTTGATATCCTGTCTGTGCTGTATTGCACCTGTATTTAATTTACACACTGGTTGTAACTGCCTATTTTACATGTCTATTTATACACTGCTCAATGCTCATACTCATTCGCAATCTCTGAATCTCTTTTCCCCTCTTTCCCTTTCTCTCTCTCTCACACACACATATACACACACACACACACTCTCTCTACCACAGATGTGATCACTTTGAGGGAAGTAACTGGCACACAGTAAATACAAAATACATTTTGTGTTGACTAGTTCTAGTAAGGGGCTCACAAATCAAAATGACCAGAAACTGGGCTCTAATTGAAAAGGCATTATGAAAACAAGGACACTTAATCAATGAACTCATTTATTCATTCATTCATTCAGTGTACATTGTTTAGTATCTACCATATGCAAATATGCAGATAGATGCTAGATGTTGGAGATACAATGATAATGGGACACAATCAGCACTGATTGCCAATCCAATCATCAGTACATTTCAATTGTGACAGAAGACTGCATTATCAAAAACACCTGAAACTAACAAACAAACAGGATGCACAGAGGCTCATACACTGTGAAATAATCCTAGATGAGACTTTGCAGAAACTCTCACTCCTGCAGCTACACTTCACTGATTAAACAGAGTAAAAATTTTAAAATGTGTAACAAATGTTCTCTATCCCAAAGGGTACAAAAATAATTTTGATAGAAACCATGGAAATATATAATTAATTATGAGTGACATGAAACCAATCCCACTCCGGTCAAGAAACACCTATACAATAAAATGCAGCCTTAGAATAGAATCAGCATGTGCCCGGTATAATTCTATGGCATACAGTACTGATAACAGATACAGAAAAAGTTATTCTTTGTGTATAGACACTATAAAAATATAAAAACAACTTACAGGCCAGGTGGCTTGTGGCAAATACCACCCTTGTGTAAAAACAATATAAGATGCATGAGAAAATCATGGGGTAAACCCAGGATAAGACAAGTTCCCCAGTGTATGGCCAACTAACCAGGGGGCATTGACCTTTCTGTTCTCACTGTGACCATACTTTGCAGCAGGAGGATGCCCTTCTACTACCCATGCTGTCCAATAGCTTGCAGCTGGAGTAGAAAGCTTAATTACTGACATCCAGAAATTCGGTGGCCAACAATTCTCATGAGGATTTCTGAAACCACTCAGCTACAGATGGAAGAAAGGAATCTGCTGCAGGGTAAAGAACCTCTTGGGTTAGAAAGCATCAAGGCAATCGTGCATGCTGTGAAAACCAAAACGGCATACTGCTCTTGTCTGTGGCTGCTACAATGATAATTAATAGGAGCCAAAAGGTGATTGCAGTCTCTGAGAATTGATTATTGAAGGACTAAAAATTCAGGGCAGTGTACTGCTTCAGAGCCATCTTCAGAGTCAAACCAACCTAGATTCCAATTATAGAGCTTTGTGCTTTTCATTAACTGATTGCAAAATCTTAAAATTATTATCTTTTCTTTTTCTCTTCCCCAGTAATGGTCTTTAATAGCATTATCAAAATTGATCAAAATTATTTCCTCCAAGTAACACTTCAAATGTCCTTAAAATCTTGTCTCTTTCTAGCTCATTTTTCATCCATTTGTAATGTACAATACTATAACATGCTTTTATACCTTTTTTCCTTCACCTCTCATTTTTTGTTCTTGTAGTTATTCCTCCAAACGTAAAAAAACAAATAAAAAACAACCAGAAGTAATCTTGTAAACAAAGGACTTTATTTTTCTTAAGATTTTATTTATTTATTTGACAGAGAGAGCACAAACAGGGGGAGTGGCAGTCAGAGGGAGAGGGAGAAACAGACTCCCCACTGAGCAGGGAGCCCAATGTGGGGCTTGATCCCAGGACCCTGGGATCATGACCTGAGCCTAAGGCAGACACTTAATGGACTGAGCAACCCAGGTGCCCCTAAACAGGACTTTAAAAGCAATTGAATTCAGACCCCTCACATTCATGAAATGATTATTAGAGAAATTCTGAAAGTCCATGTCTTCCTGAGGGTTTTCTTAAATACTTTATCACAAAATTCATCACTATCCATCAACCAAAAGTGAGAAGTTATTGATTTTATATTTAATCTACTACTGGAAACTAACTCAATTTTAGTATTGATACTGGTGGGAAGGGCATCTATCTTTATGTCCCAATTTCATTTTTTTATCCTATCTCAGGCATTCTTCCTGATGCTCAACTGGGTTAATGTCAGATTACTGGCCACCATTCATTATGTCTTGATATCATGTAAGTGATTCATCATTATCTTTTTGAAAAGATGTGTGAGAATGGGAAAAAAGTATATCATAAGGGAAGGACACTGGATATGGATTATAAAACCTATTGGAAATAGTATTAATAGGGGGAGGAAAAGATGACAGAGGAGTAGGGGACCCTATTCCAACCGGTCCCTGGAAATGAACTGGATATCTACCAGACCACTCTGAACACCCACGAAATCAGCCTGAGATGTAAAAAGATAGATCTGGATCTCCACAAACAGAATATCGCAGGCAGTAGGTTTTGAGATATGAAGTGGGGAGGCATGATCCCACAGGTAGATATTGGAAGATAAGCAGAAGGGGGAGGGAGCTGCCATAAGTGCTGTCACCGGAAAGGTGAAATAACACAGGAGCACAAAAGCCTCCTGTGCTGGGGACCGGACACAGACTCGCAGACCAGTAGCAGCGGGAAAGGACTTTAGGGCAGCCCCCCGGACTGAAACCTGGAGCAGGGGGGCTGTGCATGTGAACTGGGGGTGGCTGGCGGTTTTAGAAGCACAAATGTCAGAGAACTGTCCCGACCTGGAAGCGAGGACTGGAAGCACTGCTGAGGTGTGAACAACCCAGGATGCTCAAGTTTATAGCAGCACAAGGAGAAACGGAGACAGTGTGGCCTGGAGAGCTCACTGAAGAACAGACTGCGATCTCTCTGCTCTGAGGCAGAGGGTTGGAAACGATCTCTTCTGCTCTCACTCTCGGAAGAGACAAGGAAAGCCACCAGGGAAAGTCACCAGAGAACAAAAGCCCCCAAATATCGGTTTTTGCTGAGCCCATATCCCCCCATAGGGGGCAGGGCAACTCTGCCCAAACAGGGTTGCCTGAGTAACAGTGCAGCAGGCCCCTCCCCCAGAAGACAGGCTGGGAGAACAAGAGGCCGGCAACCCTAAGGTCCCCATAAAACAGGTGCAACTTGCTTGGATTGTGGTCAACAATTTGGACTCTGTACACTCCTTCAACCACCCCTCAACAGAAAGAGTAGGAGGAGGAACCCCCAAAATAGGAAAGATTCAGACACGGTGATTTCTGCCGCAGATTTACAAATGGATACAGATATAACCAAGATGTCAGAAATGGAATTCGGGGTAGCAGATGTGAAGACAATAGCTACAATGGAGAAATTGATTAATGGCAACATAGAGTCTCTAAGGGCAGAAATGAAAGCTGAACTGGCAGAACGTAAAAATGCTATCAATGAGATCCAATCTAATCCAGATAATCTAACAGCTAGGGTAAGCGGGGCAGAAGAACAAATTAGTGATCTAGAAGACGAATTAATAGACAAGAAGGGAAAAGAGGAGGTCAGGGCAAAACAACTAAAAATCATCGAAAATAGAATCAGAGAAATAAGTGACACCATGAATCATTCCAATGTCAGAATTATTGGGATCCCTGAGGGGGTGGAGAGAGAGAGAGGACTAGAAGACATATTTGAGCAAACCATAGCTGAGAACTTTCCTAATATGGGGAATGAAACAAATATTTGTGTATTAGAGGCAGAGAGGACACCTCCCAAATTCAAGGAAAACAGGCCAACCCCAGCATGTAATAGTAAAACTCCACGCTCATGGATTGGAAGAACAAATATTGTGAAGATGTCAATGCTACCTAGAGCAATATACACATTCAATGCAATCCCTATCAAAGTACCATCAACTTTTTTCAAAGAAATGGAACAAATAATCCTAAAATTTGTATGGAACCAGAAAAGACCCCGAATAACTAGAGGAATGTTGACAAAGAAAAGCAAAGCTGGCGCCATCACAATTCCGGACTTCCAGCTCTATTACAAAGCTGTTGTCATTAAGACAGTATGGTACTGGCAGAAAAACAGACATAGACCAATGGAACAGAATAGAGAGCCCAGAAATGGACCCTCAACTCTATGGTCAACTAATCTTCGACAAAGCAGGAAAGAATGTCCAGTGGAAAAAAGACAGTCTCCTCAATAAATGGTGTTGGGAAAACTG
>NW_028066031.1:0-388 GCF_054177405.1 Leptonychotes weddellii
TTCCATTGTGTATTGTACCATATCTTCTTTATCTATTCATCAGTTGATGGACACTTGGGCTGCTTCCATATCTGGCTGTTGTAAATAATGCTGCAATAAACATGGGGTCCATGTGTCCCTTTGAATTAGTGTTTTTGTATTCTTTGGGTAAATATGTAGAGGGACTTTTAAGATTTTCTGTCTTAGTAACTTTTTTTTTAAAAGATTTTATTTGTTAGAGAGAGTGTGAGAGAGAGAGTGCAAGCATGAACAGGAGGAGAGGGAGAGGGAGAAGCAGACTGCCCACTGAGCAGGGAGCCTGATGTGGAACTTGATCCCAGGACCCCAGGATCATGACCTGAGCCGCAGGTAGATGCTTAGCCAAATGAGCCACCCAGGTACCCCCTGT
>NW_028066032.1:0-388 GCF_054177405.1 Leptonychotes weddellii
TCCATCATCCATCCATCCATCCATCATCCATCCATCCACTGAATCATCCATCTATCCATCCATCCATCATCCACCCATCCACCCATCCATGCACTGAATCATCCACCTATCCATCCACCATCCATCCATCCCATCATCTATCCATCCATTCATCATCCACCCATCTATCCATCCATCTATCCATCCATCCATCCATCCATCCATCCATCATCCATCCATCCATCCATCATCCATCCATCCACTGAATCATCCATCTATCCATCCATCCATCATCCACCCATCCACCCATCCATGCACTGAATCATCCACCTATCCATCCACCATCCATCCATCCCATCATCTATCCATCCATTCATCATCCACCCATCTATCCATCCATCTATCCATC
>NW_028066033.1:0-388 GCF_054177405.1 Leptonychotes weddellii
ACAATTCACAGCACCCACTAATTCTCTTTTCAGTTGGGTCTAATCTCATGTTTAACCTTCTCCTTGTATATCTGATGCCAATTATTAAATATTATATTTTCAGATTCTATTTGGTCCTTTTTTTGAAATCTTTTGAGTCATCCTTAATGGTTTCTTATGCTTTCATCAATTTTTCAAAACATTATTTTCTTTTTTTTTTATTCTTATGTTAATCCCCATACATTACATCATTAGTTCTAGATGAAGTGTTCCATGATTCATTGTTTGTGCATAACACCCAGTGCTCCATGCAGAACGTGCCCTCCTCAATACCCACCACCAGGCCAACCCATCCTCCCACCCCTCTCCCCTCTAGAACCCCCAGCCTGTTTTTCAGAGTCCATCGTCT
>NW_028066034.1:0-388 GCF_054177405.1 Leptonychotes weddellii
ACAATGAGATACCACCTCACACCTGTTGGAATGGCTAAAGTCAAAAACACAAGAAACAGCAAGTGTGGTGAGGATGTGGAGAAAAAGGAACCATTGTGAACTGTTGGTGGGAATGCAAACTGGTGCTGCTACTCTGGAAAATAGTATGGAGGTTCCTCAAAAAATTTAAAATAGAACTACCCTATGATCGGGCGCCTGGGTGGCTCAGTTGGTTAAGCGACTGCCTTCGGCTCAGGTCATGATCCTGGAGTCCCGGGATCGAGTCCCACGTCGGGCTCCCTGCTCAGCAGGGGGTCTGCTTCTCCCTCTGCCCTCTTCCCTCTCGTGCTCTCTGTCTCTCATTCTCTCTCTCAAATAAATAAATAAAATCTTAAAAAAAAAAAAAAAG
>NW_028066035.1:0-388 GCF_054177405.1 Leptonychotes weddellii
ACTTTGGTAAATATTGCCAGAGAGTTTTTTCAAACCAGCTGTACCAATTTATCCTTCTGGCAGTAGTGTATTAGTCCCAACTGCCCCACATCTTCCCCAATACTTGGCATTGTCTCTCTTTTCATTTTAAACCAATCTAGTTAGAAGACATAGATGGTATTGCATAATGGTTTTAATTTGCATTATTCTTTTTTTTTTTAAAGATTTTATTTATTTATTTGAGACAGAGAGAATGAGAGAGAGAGAGCACATGAGAGGGGGGAGGGTCAGAGGGAGAAGCAGGCACCCCGCCGAGCAGGGAGCCCGATGCGGGACTCGATCCAGGGACTCCAGGATCATGACCTGAGCCGAAGGCAGTCGCCCAACCAACTGAGCCACCCAGGCGCCC
>NW_028066036.1:0-388 GCF_054177405.1 Leptonychotes weddellii
GGGGCGCCTGGGTGGCTCAGTTGGTTAAGCAACTGCCTTCGGCTCAGGTCATGATCCTGGAGTCCCGGGATCGAGTCCCACATTGGGCTCCCTGCTCGGCAGGGAGTCTGCTTCTCCCTCTGACCCTCCTCCCTCTCATGCTCTCTGTCTCTCATTCTCTCTCTCTCAAATAAATAAATAAAATCTTTAAAAAAAAAAATTAAAAAAAAAAAAACAAAACTTCCCTAATATAAAGAAGTAAATTCAGTTAAAAAGGCAGGCCAATCACTTAATATTCAGGCTGTAATCTAGTTCTTTGGGAAATTAAAAACAACTCTTTGTCTTACAAATCTTATGAAACCAGAAATGGAACTCCAGAAACAAGTCAAGGCCCACCTATCTACCAACC
>NW_028066037.1:0-388 GCF_054177405.1 Leptonychotes weddellii
CCCATTTTTTCGTTCCTTCAGATTTCTTTTCTGACTTTGGTCTTGTGAGCCCACGTGACACCTCATCCATCTTGGTCTTTGTGAAAAGACTGCTAGTTCAGTGCATGTACTACCTTTACATGTGGGGACACAGACACACCACCGTCACCAGTAACACCAACCCGTCCCCACCCTGCCCTCCAGTCTTTTTTTTTTTTTTAAAGATTTTATTTATTTATTTATTTGAGACAGAGAGAATGAGAGACAGAGAGCACGAGAGGGAGGAGGGTCAGAGGGAGAAGCAGACTCCCTGCCGAGCAGGGAGCCCGATGCGGGACTCGATCCAGGGACTCCAGGATCATGACCTGAGCCGAAGGCAGTCGCTTAACCAACTGAGCCACCCAGGCGC
>NW_028066038.1:0-388 GCF_054177405.1 Leptonychotes weddellii
GTACTACAAAAATAGTATTTTTAAAGTATTATTTTGATTTTTAAAATAAATGGAAACATAGAATCAATCTGAGTTTATTTGACCATGAAATCATATATGCATGTTTGATTAGTCATTTACTAATATCTTTCTCTAAAATAAACCTTAATGTCCCATACTATGTTAATTCTGTATTTTTATTTTATTTTATTTTTTTTTTAAAGATTTTATTTATTTATTTGACAGAGAAAGACACAGCGAGAGAGGGAACACAAGCAGGGGGGAGTGGGAGAGGGAGAAGCAGGCTCCCCGCCGAGCAGGGAGCCCGATGCGGGACTCGATCCAGGGACTCCAGGATCATGACCTGAGCCGAAGGCAGTCGCTTAACCAACTGAGCCACCCAGGCGCC
>NW_028066039.1:0-388 GCF_054177405.1 Leptonychotes weddellii
ACAGGAAGGGGGGTGGACAGAGGCAGGTCACTTCAGCAGAGGAGGGCAGTAGAAAAAAACATGAGCTTTACAGTCAGACATCTATGAGGTCATTCATGGTCCCCCCATCTATTCATCTATTCAGTCTGTAGACAACTGATTTCCCACCTTCAAGCCTAAGTTTATGAAGTTGAAGAACAGAGAAAACATTTAGTCCCTCTCAGAGCACTTTGAAGGCTGCCAGAGTAGTATATTCAAATTTACTTACAACATAGGGACTTAGCCATAGCAGGTTGCTGATTCCTGGGTGAAGAGCAGAAAGGCACATTTCCCGAGGGCCCTGCCCACTAGACCATGGCTGCTCTGCATGGGTATGGTGATTAGAAAACACGTTTCACCTGGGGGTAAG
>NW_028066040.1:0-388 GCF_054177405.1 Leptonychotes weddellii
TGTTATATATAGCATTTTCTTTCTTTGGAGAAAAAAATATTTCAAAAAAATTTATTTTCCTTCAATGAGTTACTTGCTAGGAATATACTCAGGCATACAAATTAAAAACTTTGTAGAAAAAGTTACGAAATTTCCATATTTTAAAAATGGTGTGTGTCTCAGCAATAGTTTCAAGAGAGTAATTCTTTTTTTTTTTTTTCTTTTTTTTTTTTTTATTCTTATGTTAATCCCCATACATTACATCATTAGTTCTAGATGAAGTGTTCCATGATTCATTGTTCGTGCACAACACCCAGTGCTCCATGCAGAACGTGCCCTCCTCAATACCCACCACCAGGCCAACCCATCCTCCCACCCCCCTCCCCTCTAGAACCCTCAGTTTGTTTTT